>NC_056745.1:376631229-376670424 GCF_019279795.1 Protopterus annectens
TATATATATATATATAAAGTGGTATTCATGTATTGGTAAAACAGCTCTTGTGAAGTCCACTGCCGGCAAAAGCCCTTAATTCATTTGCTGAATAATTAAAAGTATTTCAATACGTTCCAGTTTGTTGGAGTTTAGTGTGCATATTACACCTATGTTTCTGAACTATTTCAAGTTTTACACTTGATGTTTGGTGATGTTCATCATGTTACACTGCTGCAGTCATCACACTTGGGTTATCTGCCGTCAGGCAGTCCCTCAGTCGGCCCGAATTCCAAAGTCTTGGTCCGGCGTCGGTTGCTGTCGCTTCTTCCCTGATGTCAGTGTGACAGGGGTATAAAAGAGGCAGTCAATGCCATTTTCTTCAGTCTTTCTAGCCGCGCGGTACCCAAAGCAGAAGCAGTTTGCAAGTGCCGGTCGACCGACTCCTGAGATTTTCAAATCGAATTTCAGACTGAAGTCTTCAATAAAGCTAAGTACCTCGTTGGGGAACCTTTTCTTGCCTCAGTCCGATATCAGAAAAAGTTAATAATTGCATTTCTTGTGGCAAGCAAATACCTCATAAGGATTTTCATTCTTATTGTATCCCTTGCCTAGGCCCAGACCACGATGTCACAGGTTGTCAGTTTTGTGCTAGGTTTAACAAACGAACTATTAAACGTCGGTTTGATTTCGCCTGACATTATTTTGGTAGAAAATTTAATTATACCATGCCGTCAGAGCAACCGGGATGCATAAAAAGCGCAAAGATAAGGACAGGCAGCCGAGACCCAAACCAGACACCGAGGCCTCTGCTAGGCCAGTCGCCGATTTTCCAGTTTTCAGTGAGGCGCCTACGCAGCCCCTGATGACTGCTGATTTAGAACTCCAGCCTGCATCCGACTCCCAAGCGGATATTGCAGGGCCTCCAGAGCCTTTATCTTTAGGCCCTTCCGACTCCATGGCTGATGGGGATTCCGGTGCTGTTGAAAGGCCGTCAGTTGCTGAAGGTGTCTTCAGACCGACTACACTTACTATTAAATCCTTTTCAAAACTGAAAACTCCATTAAAAGTAAGGAAGCCTGTACAGCAGTCTCCAGTGCAAGGCCACATGCCTAAGAAACAGATGCTTAAGATGGCCGAAGACTTAATTACCCTAATCAGGGGTTCCCATCCCCCACCTGACAAAAGGCCTAGACAGGAGGAGGACTATGCTTCCTCTGACCAGGTTTCCATTACCTCAGATTCTTCTGAGGAACAGGAGTACTCTTTTCCCCCTTATGAAGACTCTGATGCTGAAGAGTATATTCCTTCAGCATCTCCCCCAGAAGACTACTCTTTTGGGGAAACTTTAGATACCATGAGGGAACATTTCCACTGGGAAGGCCAGGATTACTCTGATTCTAAGAAAAGGCTCTGAGAGTTCCTCTTACTACCCCAGCACAGACCCCTTGCTATTCCACCTGTGTTAGACATTGTGGATGATGTTTATTCAGAATCTAGCCTTAACCCAGATTCATTACCTCCTGCACCAGCCAAACCAGACAGATACTACAAGTCCCTGACTCACACAAATCCCTATATAAAAGCCCTGTTGCTGACCCAGAAACCATTTCCCAGGGTCCCAAAGGGGTTAAGGCCTCTATTGCTAAAAATCCTGTACTGTCTGAAAGGGATTCTAGAGCACTAGACAGATGGGAAAAGAAAGTATATACCTCAGCTACTCTAGCTATGAGGGACTTAAAGTGCCAGTTTCACATGCTGAAATATCAACAATATTTGATGCCTCAATTAAAACAAAAAATGAGCACTCATACAGAGCAGTCTGATTACAAGGAAATGCAAGTTTTGTTGCATGCAGCAGAACAAGTGGGAAAACATACTTTGCAATGTGGAATTCTGCAGGCCTTGGGATTCATGGCATCTTGCATACTACCAATACCATATGCCAAACTGCATATGAGGAAGTTACAATGGTACATGAAAAGCATATGGACTCAACACAGCCACAGCTTGGAAACAATAATACCACTAATTCCCCGCCTTCAACAGGAGTTTCTATGGTGGGTTCAGGCATGTCACCTCAACAAGGGTCAGCCTTTCACCTTGCCCACAGCCAGGCAAACAATGACAACAGATGCATCGGATTATGCATGGGAAGCACACATGGCAGGACAGTGTATTCAGGGCAAATGGTCTGCAGATCTAATGCATCTCCACATCAATCAAAAAGAGATGCTAGCTGTACAAAATGCTCTAACAGCTTTCAAGGACCACATCCAGGACAACTTCTAATAAAGACAGACAACACCACAGTGATGTGGTACATAAACAAACAAGGGGGCACACATTTCTACCCCCTATGCAGGAAAGCAATGACCTTATGGAACACAGCACTGACCTACCAAGTTCAACTACAAGCACAATTCCTGCCAGGAAAGAAAAATACATTGGCAGACAAACTAAGCAGAAATATCATGGATCCTCCCGAGTGGAAACTAGATCCACAAGTATTCACAACGATAACTCAAAAATGGGGGAGCCCAGACATAGATCTGTTTGCCTCCACCCAAAAATACCAACTGCGAAAGTTTTGCACAAGGACATACCACACTCTAGCCTGGAAAGTGGACGCCCTCTCATTCAGTTGGAAAAAACTAACAGTGTATGCCTTTCCTCCACTGCCTCTTCTAGCAAAGGTGCTGCTAAAAGCCAGATTAGAGAGGCCACAAATGATACTCATTGATCCATACTGGCCATGCCAACACTGGTATCCAATATTAAGGAACATGGCTCAAGGCCCACCATGGATTTTACCTCAAATTCCTCACCTGCTGCCTCAGCAAAACAATCAGATTCTACACAGCCAGCTGAAGACTTTAAATCTGGCTGAATGGCAGATTATCTAAACAACCAGTCAACACTTCTCTCTACAGTTGTTATGGATGTCATTCTGGAGGCCAGGAGACCCAGCACCTGGAAAACCTACTCAGACAAATGGAAAAGATTCTGCGTCTGGAACCAGGCTAAAGGCCAAAATCCTCTTGTCCCAAATATTCCTCAGATTCTGCAATATTTAACTGAGATGTTGCACAAAGGCCTTTCCTTTTCATCTATAAAGATACACGCTTCAGCTATTTCAGCTCATTACAACACGGATCCCCCTATTTTTTCACATCCATTATTAAGACAGTATCTCAGAGGGGTTAAGAACATAAGACTGCCCTGAAGAGCGCCAACACCAACTTGGGACCTCAATTTTGTTTTGGAAAAACTTACACTACCGCCCTTCGAGCCAGCTTTTTCAGCTGATTTACAATTTTTATCATGGAAAACTGCCCTGCTGCTAGCAATAACTTCAGCATGAAGAATGAATCCCACTAGGCACTGAGGCACAGAACCCTCCGTTTAAAGACACAAAACAGTACTGTAGATAGGATCACTGCAGCTCCAAACTATCGAACACCAGATGGACGAGCAGGAAAGGTTAAAAAGTTCTTTTATTGCACACAACAAGAAAACCATCCAAGTAACCACAAGCGCTTTCGCCTGTTCTTAACAGGCTTTTTCAAGTGTATTAGGTTGCTGCTTCATTCAGAATTTATACCAAACCAACCCTGCTCATGTGATTAAATTAATTGCATGATTGTCATCAATTGATTAATACAAAATATTTAAAAATACATACCCTAAAAACTGTAATTCTTTTTTCAAAACATTAAAAACTGCAATTTTACTATCAAGTCTTTCCGTAGTTTGCATATAGAAAAAAGTAATAAATGTATATGTAACTGAACTTTCAAAACCTAAAAATATAACTTAATACTTTATGTAAACTTATTGTGTGAAAATAAGTTACAAAGTTTATGTTGAAATGAAATACTTTCCTTCGGTACTTTAAACACACATTTTGTAACCACAAACACATTTCCCTTTCTCATAACTTCAGAACAATGTGCAAGTTTTGAAAATGTCAATTAGATACTTACTACAAACCCCTAACTTATTTAATTCATTAAAAAATATGTTAAAATATACTGCTTGGTTTAAGTAACAATAAAACAACTAATAATACTGTAAACATGACTATTTTAATATTTAATGCTTTTAGATGATAGCTGAACCTTAGAAACTCAACAATGACCAGATTCAGAACCATTAATACAGTTACCCCTAAAAGTTGAAACAATGTGGGGTACTTCAGTTGATCCTGTTTCTTCTAGCCCTAAGAATGTCCCCTAAACTTATCCCTTCATTAATGCCTGGATATTTGGTTGCATTAAGCCTTAGTTGCCAAGTTAATTCTTTGATCCCCAGCATTGTTTCCCAGTCTCCTCCTCTCAAGTCTTGTTTTACATTGTCCACTACAAAAAACTTTAATGCCATGTTTTTACAACTGAGAGAATGCTTGTAAAACGCACTTGTCTCTTTCCTTGTTTTAATGTCGGTTATGTGTTCATATATTCTGCGTTTTAACTGCCTCTCAGTTTTGCCCACATAAAAGGATGGGTATTTTTGGCAAAATCCTATATATATAACTCCAGATGAATTACAATTGTAATTGCACTTTGCATACAAGGTGCTTTTACGTGAGGGAATGTGAACCTGCTCTTTGTTAATAAGATAGGAACATTGCTTGCATCTACCGCATGCAAAAGTGCCTTTTCTTTTGCTACTAGAGCTTGCTGTTTCTCTTCTGATTGAATGTTTTGTTCAAATATTCCCTTCAAATTGATGTTCCTTTTCCTAGTAAAGTTATATGTTCAGGAAATAACTTATTAAATTCATCTTGTGATGTAATCATAGGCCATAAATTCCTGATGGTGTTTTCAATTAGCAAAGAGTCCTGAGAATATGTATATACAAAATTCTTATGCTTATCACATTTTGTGTCATGTTGCTTGCTGAGTACTACAGGCCCTATTCCCAACAGAGGTTTGAGATCGCTCCTCTTCTATGAACAATTTCATCCAGTATAACCTGGAACAATTCAAAAGGATAACCTCTAATGTGAAAAGCTTTTTAAAAATTCTGCCTCATCTTGAAATAGTTTGTCTGTACTACACATTCTGGACGCCTACTAGCTGTCCTTTAATGATGCCCTTTTGATGTGCCAGGGATGACCACTATCGAGTGCAAGTATGCATTACAGTGTGTTTCTTTCCTGTATATCCGTGAAGTGAAACCTTTTTGATTAGGTCTTTTTGTTAATGTAATGTCCAAGTAATTCAAACTTTCTTTACTCAACGTGTAAGTGAATCTGAGAAAACAAGTGGTGTTCTCCAGGTACTCTATAAATCCTAAAATTGTTGTTCTGTACCTGACCATAAGATGCAAATATCGTCCAAAACCTTTTGTAAAATACAATATGTTCTTTCCAGCTGGTGTTGTGTATGAATTCCTTCTCCCACTTGTGCAAAACTATATTTGCATATGCAGTAGCACATGGGGCGCCCATAGCCACCCCACTTTTTTGTTTGTAGAATTCTTCATTAAAATTTATAAAGTTGTTATGCAGCACAATTCTCATAAATTCTAGTATTGTATTAACTAGATCAGTGCTAAGTCCTGATTCCTTAACAATAACTTCTCCGAACCAATCCATACCTTGCTCGTATGTATGCTCGAAATAATTCGACAATATCTATTGTTACCATAAACAAATTAGAATTGTCAATTTCTTGATTTATATTGGTAAGGAACTCCCATGAATCTTTACAAACAAAATCTAGTTGCTTAACATATTTTTTCAGGTGGAAGTCAATGAATTTACTCAGAGATTCAGTTACACTGCCTGCTCCTGATACAATAGGACGAAATTTTAAAGGAGCAAGTCCCTTATGCACCTTGGGGATACCAAAGAGTACAGCTGTTTTAGGTTTAGGTACAAGTAAAAATTGTGAGTTTTCTCATCCAAAAATCCTTGCAGTAATAAATCATGTATATAGTATTTGATTTTACTCACTGCTATGTTAAGCTCATTCAAAGAGCTTGGTTCATAGGTGTTAGTGTTTTGTAACAAAGCAAAGATGTAATTCTCATATTCAAGTTGCTTCATGTGCACTATACCCCTCCCTTGTCCGGCTTCATTACTCTGATTTTATTCTTCTTTAAATTGTTAACCACCTTCTGCAAATATTCAGGGAAATTAGTAGAGCCATAATTCTTGTTTCCATCTAAATTATCCCTAAAAATTTTTCTATAATTTCTTCAAACATTTTTAGTTTAGGGTGGACAGGGGGGTTAAAAGTGCTACTTCTACCCAGAGTAGTTTCAAGTGGGGCCTGATTTTTAAAAATAGCAGTTAAATTTAAGTTTCTTACAAACAATTTAAGCTCAATTAAAAGCTTAGGAAGAAAAGCTGGCTTGTTGGGTACAAATTGTAGTCCTTTAGTAAATAATTCAAAAGTCTTTGGTGATATTTATGTCTGTGTAATTATATATACTGAAACTGTCAAATGTGTGAACACTGCACAAGCCGTGCTCACTTACAACTCTAGAGACCTTTATGTCATCTTTGTTAACAGAATGGTCATTACTCAACGCCTCCTGCCCCATACATTCTGCTGGTATTGATTTGATTTCACCCTCGGTCTGCCCTGGGGAAGTTGAAAACCCTGCTGCATACTGTTGGTACTTTTTTGTGCAAGCCTCTCACTTCTCCTGGGCACCATCATAGTTGTAGCCATTGTTTCTACTGTGAGAAGTTACAGTCTCAGTATTTTCAAGGGTGTTTTGTTTATGAGCTCCCCCTGCTGGGTATGCCCTCCCCTCTCTGTATTCCATTAAATCTCTTTCTAACTTTCTTGCCTTCCTGTCTAAAACTTTAAAACAGTGCTCGTCTACTTCTCTGAACGTTTCATTATATTTCCTTTTGTAACTTAAAAATCTATCATCGTTAGTGATACTATCATGCAGTACATTTAGTTCATTCAACAAAACCTCTTCTTTTTTCATGTAGTCATCAACCATTAATTTCAAAACCTCAATTCCAGTTTTATTAAACAACTCTGTTAGTTTAGAATGCAAAGTTGAGCCTGAAAAGCGCTGTTAGGGTATCTGTAACAGCGTAACCCTTAGGTACACGCTCAACTTTAATGCATTCCTGCAAATAATTAATCTCTAACTGTGAATTTTTAAAAGCATACAGTTTATCTTTAAATGTCTCAAAGTCATTGTCCAACTGCTCCAAATGCAGATTAAAAGTACCTGTTTTGAAACATGGTAGTTGTTCTGTCCAATCTTTAAAGCTGAAATTGTTGTCCATACTAAAAGTTCCGTTTTTGTCAGCATGTTCTTTGCTGTTAGGGCAAACGCGGATGATTCACCATAACCGGCTCCCTGTTTGAAGGTCCTGGTCTTGGGCCTCTTCTACCCACGTTGTTTCGTTCCTTGTCTTTCGCTTGCTGCTGGTTGCAAGGTATTCCTGAAATCGAGGAACCATTAGACCTGTTGGAATTCATTATACTATTATTTAACTGTGTTAGTAGAGCCAAGACCTGATTTAACTCTCTACGAGTTACCGGCGTGTCATCCGGGTCTTCCCCAAGTAAGAAAGGCGTGTCAGTAAAAACTGGAGATGTAGCGTCCTCTGCCATAGCTCAAAACCAGGAAGCAATACAACGAAAACAAACCAGTACCACGAATCCCACTAGGCACTGAGGCACAGAACCCTCCGTTTAAAGACACAAAACAGTACTGTAGATAGGATCACTGCAGCTCCAAACTATCGAACACCAGATGGACGAGCAGGAAAGGTTAAAAAGTTCTTTTATTGCACACAACAAGAAAACCATCCAAGTAACCACAAGCGCTTTCGCCTGTTCTTAACAGGCTTTTTCAAGTGTATTAGGTTGCTGCTTCATTCAGAATTTATACCAAACCAACCCTGCTCATGTGATTAAATTAATTGCATGATTGTCATCAATTGATTAATACAAAATATTTAAAAATACATACCCTAAAAACTGTAATTCTTTTTTCAAAACATTAAAAACTGCAATTTTACTATCAAGTCTCAGACAAATGGAAAAGATTCTGCGTCTGGAACCAGGCTAAAGGCCAAAATCCTCTTGTCCCAAATATTCCTCAGATTCTGCAATATTTAACTGAGATGTTGCACAAAGGCCTTTCCTTTTCATCTATAAAGATACACGCTTCAGCTATTTCAGCTCATTACAACACGGATCCCCCTATTTTTTCACATCCATTATTAAGACAGTATCTCAGAGGGGTTAAGAACATAAGACTGCCCTGAAGAGCGCCAACACCAACTTGGGACCTCAATTTTGTTTTGGAAAAACTTACACTACCGCCCTTCGAGCCAGCTTTTTCAGCTGATTTACAATTTTTATCATGGAAAACTGCCCTGCTGCTAGCAATAACTTCAGCATGAAGAATCTCAGAGCTACAGGCCCTAATGGCAGTGGAGCCTTTCATCATTTTTCATCAAGACAGAGTCTCTTTATGAACTAACTCTTCCTTTATACCAAAGGTAGTATCCAGTGTGGCTCTAAACCAAACCATTCATTTACCCACCTTTTATCCAAATCCCCAGAATAAAGGGGAAAGGCTCCTACACTCTTTGGACATTCACAGGCAATTACGTTTCTACTTAGATAAAACAAAGGTTTTCAGAAAATCAGATCAGCTCTTTGTATCCTATGCTGCAGGATCTCAAGGAAAGCCTATATCAAAACAGACCATTTCAAAATGGATAGGACATTGTATCCGTTTCTGCTGCACACACCATGGGAAACCTGTACCTGGTAACATTAGGCATCATTCTACCAGGGCTACAGCAACATCAGCAGCCTTCCTCAGAGGGGTACCAACCAAGGATATTTTGGAAGCTGCAACTTGGAGTTCAGTGCACACCTTCACCAAGCACTACCACTTACCTCTAAACTCAAAAACCAGAGCTGGCTTTGCCACTGCAGTTTTGCAGGGCCTACTAGCTTCTCCAAACCCTGTTTAGTACCAACCGCCCAGCCTTAGCCTTGGGATTCAACCCAAGTGTGATGACTGCAGCAGTGTAACACGATGAACATAGTACAGTTTTGTACCTACCATAAATGTAGATGTTTGAGTGTTCACACTGCTGCAGTCCAGGTTACCCTCCCACCTTCCCCTCTTTTTACCTGGGTTTTATCTATAGCTCCCTGTTTATACAATCTCTAAGATGTATTTCTATATGGTGTATTTGCTTACAGCTGTAGCTATTGTTTTCTACTTATGTAATTTACTTAGGATTATGTATTGCCTTCCTATTTGGGAGCACCTGACATCTGGGGCAAGAAAAACTGAAGAAAATGGCATTGGCTGCCTCTTTTATACCCCTGTTGCACTGACGTCAGGGAAGAAGTGACAGCAACCGACGCCGGACCAAGACTTTGGAACTCGGGCCAACTGCCGGACCTCCTGACGGCAGATAACCCAAGTGTGATGACTGCAGCAGTGTGAACACTCGAACATCTACATTTATGGTAGGTACAAAACTGTACTTTTCTGGGCTCCTTACAGGCAGGATTTCTTGGATTGCTTGGTTGTTTTCTTGTCCTGCATATACCATTTTTTTCTTGATTTAGAATGTATACATCATCCTTTTACTTTACTATACTTTTATCATTGCTTGTTAAATTTACTTGGTTTTCTATTTGCCTGCAATTTTTAGCATTGCTTGTTAAGTTTACATTAATGGTGTTTTTTTTACAATATACACTGTCTACTTAAATTATGGTCTGGGTCATTGCCTAAATGGGTCTGCTGACAAATCTAATTACCCAGATATCAAACAGGAATAAATGAACAAACAAATAAATAAATGAGTCGTAATAGTAGTTTATCTCAGCTGCATGACTGCAGATAATCCGTCAAGCTCTGAGACACATTGTGTTATAAATCAAACATATTCCTTTTAGCCTTGTTGCAGACAGCATGGGAGCCTAAACTTGGACTTCGGCAGTTATTGCCTTATGTAAGTGGCCTGAAAAGAGTCAATGTAATAGCTGCCTTGTTTTATGACTATTTTTAATATGTATTCATACACTGAAATACTACCGTGACTCAGCCTTTTTCTTTTGGAAAAAAGTACTGCTGTCTAAATTACAGAAAAAAATGCTTTGGTTTATTTATTAATTTGTGTTAAGTTGAACAAAGTACTTTAGATTTACCAATAATTAACTAAATCATTGTATAAAAAAGTGTTTTCTTAAACTGTCAGTTCAAAAGTCACTTTTTGAGGCAGTTAATGTTAAACTGTAACTAGGAAAATGTGGAGTCTGATCAGTACACATAAAGTTAAAACATTTTACTTTTTTGATTTGCCTACTTAGAAATCATGTCTCATCGTTTCTTTGAAGGAGAGGAGATTGCTATGACATATTCTAAGTACCGACATAGCCCACCTGAAGAAGTGCAGTCAATAATCCTATCATACATTAAAGAAAAGGTAAGACTGTCACAGAGAACCTCAGTCAGTTGGAGACAAAATATTTCTGTTTGAACTATGAAAAGATAATTCCTGTTGACGAGTATATGCTTTTTATTTGCAAAACATCTCTCTAGAGTACACTGTTGTCATCCTGCTGCTATATGAATGTTCATTGATGGCACAAATAATGCACAACATATGACAAACAAATGCACTAAATTTTGCACTTAGAATAGAACAAATCCTTCTAGAACAGTAGTTCATGGATAATAATGTGGTCTTACTCAACAAAAGCAAACTAAATCATACAATCCATGCCAATGTGATAAGCTTGTAAGTTTCATTGATAGTACTTGCTCTACACAGAGTGCTAAGGTTAAAATGCAGAGAGCTACATTTTGTTTTATTGCTGGCTAAATTCAGCAGTTTTAATAAATAATTACTTGTAAACAGGTTAAATGAGCTGTTCATAAGTGTTTTCAGTCATAACTCAGTCCAGATAAATGGAATAAGAATAAGGACATCTTAAAAACTAATACAACCCAGCAAGATTAAATGAAGCAATATACATGTAAAACATATACTGGGAAGAAAGCTAATGGTGACCATGTCACTGCTCAATGGATATTATTTTGGATTCTAACTGCATAGGCACATTTCTTCATAGTTAACATTTGCTTGTGAGTCATCTTATTGTAATGTACTCAATTTGGACTTTGGGTGAGTCAGCTATGCACTATATAGGAATTTTCTCATCTCCCCCTCCCTTTATCCACCATGGATTTAGTATCGGTAAACAAGTGAATGTGAGGACAAAGTCTCCAATGTCAAGTGCAGCATGCCCTACAAAACTGATAATATTTTGACTGCTGTTGCAATAATTTAGGTATGTCACATTCTTGATCAGCTGTCATCAAAAAGTTTCTTTACAATCTTTGGTTTGAGATCTATCAGCGGGTAAGCCATAGAAATACATAAGAGATGTTTTAAGTTCTAGATTCAAATAAATTCTGGAAACACGGTGAGGAGTCATTAAAAATACTTTGAGCAAAGCTATATTAAGAAGAAGGGAGATAACTCCACTCCTGTGAAACAGTGGGATAAAGCCATAACTGATATCCAGATAACTTGTGTTTGATTAGCAGGCATGGGGGCTAGAAGAAGAGAGGTGGGAAGATGTCTGTGAGTGGTACACAACTCACCTATCCTGGGGCACACAGGTGAAGTAGCTGCTTGGGAGACCTCCACTGAGAATTCTGGGTGATGCAACCATTAGAGTCTGTGCCAGAGGGATGTGCTGCTATGGTATGGCCACATAGATCATGGTGCAGTCACATGGAGAAGCTTACATGGTATTCCCTGGGAATGTCTATCAGTCAGCTGTACTTTTATCAGGTGCAAAGCAGTAACGAGAATTTTGGCCAAACAATTTTCTCCAACGTTGGAGTTCTGTATTTGCTCTACTGCTTTGCAACCTTGGAGTAGGTATATTTAAGTTCAGAGGGTATGGTAGGTATTCCCTCCACATGGGAGTGCAGAGGAGCTTACTCCCTGCTGACAAAAGCTTACCTTTAAGGTTCACCAGAAGTTATTTCATATGTTTTTTTTTTTTTTTTTTTTTTTTGCACTATCAGTGCTTGATGAAAGAGTTATCAGTTCAATCCTCATCCCCAAGAACTACAGCACTAATGTCCCCAGGAAACTGCCAAATGGATGTCAGTCACTACTAGGCATTGGGGTGGGGACCCTGATGTCTGCCCAGACAACATCCCCATAATCAGCTGTTGCTTCATGAAAGAATGAATGTGCTGGTGTTTTCTCTTTTCTCCGTGAGGAATGAATGGGCTAGATAGGTCATGATGTGAGGTAGATGATAGTTGTCAGGCAGATGGGTTAAAAACACAAAATGGAGGGAGTCATGTTGCAGTATCTTTTTTTAATTTTCTAAATGTTATTACGTAAATGGGAAGAAGGAAGATGGTTCATTTCCGTTTTACATATTCTACTGTAATTTTAGTTTTCAACCATGAAGTTCTCAGTGTATGAGGAAGAAAGGTTTAAGAATTGTATTCAAGGTAGTCCAAGTCTTTGGAGTAATTTATTAACATTGCTGAATTTATTAGTGGTGGTGCTGGAGGTAGGGGTGGGAGTGCAGTGGAGGAAAATTCAAAGCATACTGTCTGGTTTTGAAAGTTAGCTGAAGATGAATGAGTGCTGTTTGAAATGAAACTACATGCTAATATGCTAGTGACCTGCCATGCAGGTGAAGTTATTTGACCTTTGTTTGCATTATGCAGTTGTAACATCTACTTTCAAAACATAATACGAAACAATGAGACAGACAAGAAAGTGCTGACAACTCTTCCCTTGTACTTACAGAGGGAGCAATAGTACGCAGGAAACTAAATCACATGATCTGCATACAGTACAGTGCTATAGGCAGCGTTGTTGTAAAGAAATGGTACCCAGATGTTATACACCCTTTCTCAGAAATGACTTTCATGAGGTAGATTTTTATACCAGCATTAATTACATATTATATATTTGTACCATTCTGTTGCTTTAAATTATAACATACTTTTTTTATCCTAGAAAGCACATTAATCTTTCTGGTCTGAATTGTTTATATATGAACCTGCACTGATTTCAAATTGTTGTTTCCTTTCACAGTATTAAAATTATCAAACTTAGGAACACAATAGAAGAAATTTTGCTAATTTTTCACAACAAAAATACAATGTTGCATTTCAGTAAACATACTGGCAAAATACTGAGCTGGATTCTGTAGTGCATATCACATGTGAAGGACTTTGCAGACTGGGTCAGAAACTTAGAATTGTGTTAGCTGTATATCTTCTTGATGCTGCCTTAATTTTACAATTTACAAATATTAATAGCAATTCTTTGCTACTTGCGGTTTCCTCAACTTTACACATTTATGCATTTAGATCTAGATATCATTATATTTGGTTATTAGAACTAATATGTCTAATGTAATTAGTAGTTTCTCAGTTTCATCGTGGAATGTTAGGGGACTCAATAACAGGGATAAAAAAAACTGGTAATGCACCTGTTACTTAAGGCCAAGTCTGAGGTGTGTTTTATACAGGAGACTCACTTGTTAAATAGTGAATGGGCAAATGAAATCAAGAAAACGTGGATCAGGGATATTATTTCCTCTGGCTCTGTCAGTAATTCCAAAGGTGTGGCAATAGTTATTAAACAAACCTTTCAACCACAAATTATCTTGAAAGGGAATGACCAAGAGGGCAGATGGTGCTTTTTTACTTGTTCTCCACAGGCGCTAGATTACCCAATTTTATTTCTTAATATCTATGACCCGTGCTCAGAGCACTCAGACTTCATTATGACTATCTATAATCTCCTTCTCAAATTCCCTAATCATAGATTCATAATTGGAGGTGACTGGAATATGGTCATTAATCCTCAAGTGGATCGTTCATCTAGATCTAGGTATGAGAACCCAGTGAACTGTAAAGCCCTGACAGATTTGATTGAAGATTTTGATTTAATTGACCCGATTGCCTTCAGTTCTAGCATCCCTGACTACAAACAAAATTACTTTACGTACTTTTATAAATGCCATCAGTCGTGGTCCCGTATCGATTACTTCTTAATTTCAAACTACTTTCATAATAAGAAAATTAAATTTTCAACAGAACCCCGTTTCCTTTCAGATCACTCGAGAATAGAGTTGGAAATAAGCTTAACCCATATCACAGTACATAAAACTTCTATTTGGTCACTTAACTGTAACCTTCTGAAAGACCAATCTCTGAGTAACGACATTAAAGCGACTATTAATGATCTTTTCGGAGTAAAACAGGATGAAACTATCCCCTTTGACATCAGATGGGCAGCGGCAAAAGCTGTACTCAGGGGTATTTATATTAACAAAGCGAGCTTTCTTAAAAAAATGCATGCTAACAGGTTAGCCCAGTTACTACGAGATATTAATCATCTGGAAAGAAAGCTGATTGACAATTACTCGGTAGACACGGAGAAAGATTTGACCGCTAAACAAAAAGAACTATTTGATTACCATCAATCTAATCTGTCCATTTGGGAATTTAGATACATAGCGAAAGTCTCATAATATGTACAAACCCCTTCCAAAGCTCTCGCGAAAATAATTCTCAATTTACCTAAGTCTCCTAGAATATCTTGCCTTCAGTATAATAATCAATCTTATAGGTCTGATGAATGCGTTATTCAGCTATTACATCGAATATACTCCAAAATTTTTGCGAATAATAATTTTGTGACCACAAAGGAAGAGATGAAGGGGTTCTTGGATGGGATTACCTTTCCGAAACTGACCGAATCACAAAAAGAATTACTTTCGGCCCAGATAACTGAAAAAGAAATTCTTGAAGTTATTGATAGGCTACATGTAGGTAAAGCCCCCGGCCCAGATGGATTTCCATCGGAATTTTATAAATCATTTTTAAAGTTACTTTAGCTCCTATCTTACTTGGGCTATTTGAATCCTTTGCTATGAACGATATTCTGGACCCATACATTAATTATTCCAAAACTATTCTGATTCCCAAAAACCTCTTTGATACTACTAACCCCAAGAACTATAGACCGATATCACTTATGAATGTTGATATTAAAATTCTTTCCTCTCTACTTGCTAATAGACTAAAAAGTGTAATGAAAGATCTGGTCTCCCCAGAGCAAGCTGGGTTTATGAGAAATAGACATACATGGGACAACACCTTAATATTAGAATCGTTTATAAAAATAACCAAACAGGATCGAAATCCTAGGTATGCCCTGATATTGGATGCTTGTAAGGCCTTTGACAGGGTCAATTGGGACTTCCTGTTTATGGCTCTTTCGAAATTTGATCTCCCTATTGAATTCATTAACCTGATCAAAGCTCTGTACAAGGGCTCATATACTTATCTTTACATAAATAGTAAATATTCGAACCCCATAAAGATAACTAATGGTACCAGACAGGGTTGCCCCCTCTCTCCTCTGTTGTTTAACCTATACTTAGAGGTTTTGCTGCTTTTTGTTGTACAGAAATCCCATTATGCTATTCCTAGGATATGTAATTTAGATATCAGATTTACTGCCTTCGCAGATGATCTTAATTTGTACTTTATGTACCCCTCCAAAGATGCTATGAAATTACTAAACTCTTTAGATGCATTTGCTGCAGTCTCAGATTTTAAGATGAATACCAATAAATCCTTTATTTTCCAGATTAATCCTGCAGCTCATAAACCTCATCTTTTTCCAGTGTTGCCCATGCGTACCTGTCAAACTTTAGATTATTTAGGTGTCTCATATGATCATTCATATTCCTCTATCCTGCAAGCTAACTTATTTAAGGTTTGGACGTCTATCTTGCAGAATATGAAAAGATGGCAGTTACTAAAGCTTTCTACACTCTCAAAAATCTCTGTTGTCAAAATGAATATACTCCCCAAAATTCTTTACCAATATAATTCACCCCTATCCCCAGTTACAATTACCTTCATTAAGAAGATGCAGAAAGAGATTGTAAAATTTGTCTGGTACCCAAAATCGGTTAGAATGTCGTATCATAGACTTATGCTCCCTAAATTAAGGGGAGGTATGGCAATGCCCAACCTCATGTTATACTACAGAATTATTCATGCCAATAGAATCTTGGCTATCGCCAGCTATACTCCTGACTCCCCATTATGGACTCCATCATGGATTAAATTATGGTACAACTATACTATTAGTATTAAGATTAATCCCAAATCTCTACCCTTCCTAACAAAGACTTCCATTAAAGAATTCAAGTTACACAGCATTTTAAAAGGACTAATTAATACGTTCCAGGAATTATTTAAATCTATGGGCTTAGCTAGTGCTCTCCTTTTGTTTCAGTCCTTTCACCTTAATCCTAATATTAAAATGGGGGGTCAGATGATAAACTTAAATAGGTTTCCTCTTATTAAGGATTACACATTATGGGAGCTTTATAAATTCAACCATCTTTCTCTAAAGGAGTTGAGAGAAACTCTGTCTCTGTCCAAAGCTTATGTTATTATACTGAGGCAATTACGAGACCTCACCTCATCTTTTTTCTTAAACCAACATAGCTCTGATGCTGAAATTCAAGTAGTCACTCATTTTTTACAATGTCTAATTACCAAGAAACATATGCTTTCTATAGCATATAAAGCATTCTCCTCCTACCTAGGAGAAGGTGAAATTATTTTTGCGGACTATTGGAATAGACATGGTATCAATTTATCTCCACAACAGAAATTGCGGTCGATTAATCCTACTCTCAAACACTCCCCGTTTAAGAAATTTACCTTTACTCAATTCATGATTACAAATAATTTATATATAACTCCTCTTCATTTAAATAAATTCAATTCATTTATCTCCGCTTCATGTCCCTGCTGTTCATATCCCCAAGCTGACATTATTCATATATTATGGTTTTGTAAATATGCTCACAACCTATGGTGTTCTCTTAAGATTAGACTAAGTAAAATGGGATACCATAAATCAACATTAACCTGGAAGATGGCCTTGCTTCATATTGCAAATATCAATATGACACCTTTTAGACTTAGAGTGTTGATCACCATCTGCCTTCTAATTAAATTTTATATCACCAAACATTGGATGGATCGGTCTAAACTAACGTGGGGGGGGCTTTAGAAACCTGGCAATTACGTATATATCCTCTCAAATATTGATAATTGTTAGTCCACATAAAAGACAAGAGAACCAGAAACTCTGGGATTTTATTTTTTTACTTCTGGCTGAAGTGTGATGACAATATGTTAACTATGATAGGATGAAACTGAGATTCTCTAACTTGTGTTGAACGTTAAATGAGATTTTCTCCTACTACAATTATTGCTTCTGATTGAGTAACATACTAAAAGGTGGCTTTATGTTTTATTATTAGAAGATTGAAGGTATTGGCACTTTGTATATAGTTTTTCTTGTGTTTTTTTAGTAGATATAGACGTGTTAGCTCTTTATGGCTAATATTGATTTCGTTTTTTTTTTTTTTTTTTTTTATTATGTTTGTGTAACCTCTGGTATTTCTTAACTTCTAGTTTAACATGATTATATGGTTTGATACATAAACTGAAATAAAGAATATTTTGAAAAAAAAAATAATTGTGTTAGCTGATGCCCCAGATATTCCATCACTGAGAAACTCTGACTGCAGTTAAACCTGAAGCTGTCTCTGTTTTTTTTTGCTTCAGAATATCTCTGTTTTCATCTCATTAGACCTGTCTGGACATCTGTCTAGATACTCCAGGAAGCTTTGTCATGGACAAAGTTTGCTAAGCCTGAGGTGATGCGATGACTGAACACACACAAACATATATATATATATATATATATATATATATATATATATATATATATATATATATATATATATATATATATATATATATATATATATATATATATATATATATACATAAATATATATATATATGTATGTATTTTTTTTTAAGATTTCACATGGTTGATATGTTTTGTATTTTACCTTTTAAACTTAGAATGTAATTAACATTTTATGTAGCTTGATTTGTTTTATTTTACTATGGTTGGCTGTTTTTGTCATATGATTTACAAAAGGAGGGCTATTTAAACTGAAATGATTTTGTAACTTGGTGTTCTGAAGAAGTCTTTTTGCTACAACCTGATGAAAGTGCTTAGCTATTCATTAAACTAAATCATTTCTCTACTGCTCTGAGTTTTGCTCCTTGTTCCAGCTTTGCATTTTATTATGTAAAACAACCACATATGAAATATCATGCTGGAAAATATTTCTTTCAGTGATACAATCACTGATTGGTAGTAACAGTTAACTTCAAGACCTGAATGCTTTTGATATACACTCTTTTTACTGAAAAAAATGCGTCAGAGTGTTCCTCCATTACCTATATGGAACTATGTCAACATTGCTTCTCTTTGATTACTGCTGTGATGCACATTGCATATAGCATTATTTTGAATATTTCCTCTATTTGTGCATACATTCCTAACAATAAATAACACAGATCATGATCTTTCTTTACACATAACTGTACCTAAAAAAGCTTATGTTCTTTTCAGCATCTCTTTTGTCAAGTTGTTTTCTTTATCAGTCTTGTGGCTTTAAACAAGCCTTGTATGCAGCTACTCTTATTTCTTAAATGACAATCTCTTTCATTATGACTGTTCTTTTCCAGTCAGTATCTCATAGCAACTTCTTTGAATTTTAGTACATTTCTGAAACTCTATAAAATTATTTTATTTTGTGAACAATTGTGACATAATCCAGCTAACATGTAACTCATGTCCATGCAGATCTTTCTGGTCCTGCAAGTATGAACTACTTAGCATGTCTGGAATATGTATCTTGAGTTTTTGACTTGTAACACTCTCAAGTTATATTTCTTTAAAAATAATAACTTTCTATGCAACCTTAGTGGTATCTTGTAAAAGAAATTTCTAGAATATAAACTTCAGAGTATGACTTTTTAAAATGCTCTGCAATGCTTATACTCTGTACTTGTAACCTTTCATCATAAATATATTGTTGAAGTATTTCATCGATAGATACTTTTGCCAGCAGCTCAGTTTCTATAAGAGTATATATTTTCTGACAGTTGACAAATTCTATTGAGTTTTGGGTAACTGGTTTGTCTTCTTATAGATAACTGCATCAGTTCTATTTTATCTCACTTCACCTTGCAATTTGAGTGGTATCTTCACAGCTCATTACTCTAATATTAATTCTCACTCTTAAAATTTCATTCCTGGCTTACTTATTTCTGGCATATTGAGGATAAGGACGTCACCTCCCAAACAGGCAGCAGCAAGGAAGCAAATATTAAATACTGGAAAGTAGTAAAATCCAAGTCCGGAATAATGTAGAAAAGAACGCTTTTATTTGTAATAAAAACAGCGTTTTCGCCGTAGTAACCCCACAGCTTCTTCAGCAACAAACACTTTTTTTAAAATAACCGCCAGTTATAAATGGGTAATTAGTATGACGTATAGAAGGTACATCCAATATTTAAAGGACCACACCGTCAAAATCCTTAGTAACATTGTATCTCTTACGTAACTAATACTATTTACCCAAATTCACAACAATAAAAATAATAACTTACAGATGACAAGTTAGAAATTAAAAATTAAAAATTAATTACTTAGTGTTTAATTAAAACAACACCAACTATGGCACTGCTTGTTTATATACTGTATTAATGTAACAGTATATTCTTAATGTAAAATAAAAAGCAGTCGCCATAAGTTACCAATAATAAGTATACTGAACTGGTATGTATATACTGTGAAGGTAAGAAATTTTACATATGAAGAATGATTTTTTAAGATAATTGTTAGAATAGGAAAAGTATATACTATTCACTGTAGACAACAAATACTAAAACACTACTAATAAAAGATGTTTAATAAAAGTATGAAAAAAATTATGTCAAGAAAAATGAAGTATGTAATAAATATATATGTATGCAGAACATTTCATTAGTTAGTGCCTGTTATGTTTTTTTTTCTTTCTTAAGAAATTTCTCATTTTCAACATGCAATTGATATTGCAGTTTTCATTGAGTCCTGGATAATTAAAGGAATTCAAGGCTATCTGCCATTCCAGTTCACGAATTTCTAGTAAAATATTAACAGGTCCCCCTCTCAAAGTGTGTGGTATGGAATCAATGGCTGTGAAGTTAAAACTGTGCCCTAGGTGTCTCTCACAGTGTTTTGCTAGTACATTATCACATTTTTTATTTCTTATCGCATAAAGATGCTCATAAATTCTATCACGAAATCTGCGGTCAGTTTTTCCTATATAGTGTGCTTCACAGCAGTTGCATTTAGCTAAATAAACAATGGACTTTGAGTTACAGTTAAGGTTACCATTAATATAATACTTGTTCTCATCTACCTGAAAGGTACTGCAATTGTTGACATAGTGACAATATTTACAGAAACCACACTGTTTACATCCTTTTTTGTTACTGTTGTTGTTTAAGTTGTTGCAACTTTCCAGGATGGATTTCAAATTTCTCCCTCTCTTAAATACAAAGTTAGGTCTAACACCCATTTTTTCTATCAATTCCTCGTTATTTAAAATATATTGCCAATTCTTCAATAGAATTAGTTGGATGTCTAAGGAATCACTGTTAAAAGTAGAAATGAAACTGATCTTTGTAATATTGGCTCTCTCCAGAATATTATTACTACTAATGTTCTCTAGTATTGTATTGGATGAGTCCATGTCCAAAATTGGAGTGGGAACTTCAATTACAATAATTTTCTTTTTAAGGAGAGGGGATTAAATTCCATTCAGTCTTTTAATATCAACTTCATGAAAAAGTTCCAAAAATAAATCTAAAGGATAATTTCTACTTGTGAACATGTTTTCAAGTTTTTTGCACTCGTCATAGAAAATAAGTTCCCTGTTACACATTCTTGCTGCTCTTATGAGCTGTCCTTTAACAATAGCTCTTTTCTGTTTAAAAGGGTGCGAACTTTTGAAGTGTAGCAGGGAATTACAATATGTAGGTTTTCTATGTATTGTTGAAACATATTCACAGTTGATGTCATCTTTAGATAACTTTACATCCAAGTAATCTATTTCAGTGGTGGAGAAAGAAGAGGTAAATTTCAAGAATGAAGTGGAGTCATTACAACATTCTAGTATTTTAGTAGCTATTTCTACATCTCCATCAAGTAAGATGAAGATGTCATCCAGGTATCTGGTGTATAGTATTATTTTCTCCTTGTTGATGTTCTTGAAAAGTAAAATTTCTCCCAGTACGCCATAAATAAGTTGGCGACCGATGCCCCACAAGGTGACCCCATTGCTATACCTTGTGTTTGCAGATATACTTTTTCGTTAAATATGAAGTAGTTAGATGTTAATATTATATCTAATAATTCTGACACTATGTCTATCTCATTTCTTATTACACCCAAATCTTCAAGCATAAGGGATATCCATTCCACTGCTTCTAAGTGGGGAATCGATGTATAAAGATCAACCACATCGATCGTGAGGAAATTGTAAGAATTACTAAACACTATATTATTCATACTGTTAAGGAAGGACCAAGAATCTTTACAAATGTAAGATAATGATCCTAGGTGTTTAGTTAAAATCTTATCTACCAGCTGTGCACAGGGGTAGGTAATCGAGAGACGTCCATCAATTAATGCACGTAAAGGTGGATTATGTAAATCTTTGTGGATTTTTGGCACACCAAAGATCACAGGATTTTTAGACATGTTAATATCAATGTAGTTATATGTATCTATGTCGATTTTACCTTCTATGAACATGTCTCTAAAATACCCTCTTATTCTTGTTTTAGATATATTAAGTTCATTGATAGATGACTGGGTATATGCTGGACCAACTAGTATCTGTTCCATCTTTTCAATGTAGGAGTGGTTGTCAAAAATGACCAACCCTCCTCCTTTATCTGGTTTTATAACCCTAGTTGCTGAGGAACACAGTTGGTTGAGACATAAGTTTTGTTCAATGGTTGTATTGAAATTCACTTGTTTTTTCCTTGTCCTAGTATTTGATCTCAAATTCCTAATGTCAATCTCACAGGATTTTTCAAAGGAAGTTAGTGCCATATGTAAAGGGGGATTAAATGTACTAGCTAATTTCAATTTGTGATCTTGTATGGCGTTGGTGTTACTAAAAAGAAAGTTCAAGTTAAGCTTCCTTACATAACATTTTAGGTCAATAATAGTCCTAGCAATATTACATTTTCTTGTAGGAACAAACGTATTGCCATAGGCAAGTAGTTCAATAAGACAAGGGTCTAGCTGTACACTAGAAAAATTGTATATATATTAAAGTCACCCTTCTTATTGGTCAGAATGGTTAAATTGTTCAAGGAATGACTGTTGTCGCTTGTCGTAGTTTCTAATACAGTCGATCCACTTGTAAAGTTTGAATTGAAATTGTTACAATTGACTGAAGTCGAAAAAGTTAATGTCGGGTTTTGTTCCATTTCTTTTGTTGGGGTTTGGAATTCCGTGGTCCTAAAAAACGACCATCATTGGAATTGATGTTATAATTTAACTGTCTATTGTTAACGTAATGTGGTGGCCCATTTTTGTTGGCATTTTCTTGTATTCTGTTACTACGTCTTACAGTTGGTGCTTCCATCCGTTCATAGTCTTGGTCAAAATTGTCTATGTCGGAAACAGGGTTCTGGTCTTGGCCACCATTCATTAAGTCTGTCAAAGCAATATTAGATGTGCCATTAAGTTTAACATACGCTGTGTTGTTGGCGTATGCTGCTCTGTCCCTCGTAAGTTTTTTATTCTTAGTAGTTTTAGCTTTTTCAATAAACAAGTCAATACTTGTAAAGGTCCGAGTGTAATCGAACCTGCACCTTTCAAAGTCTAAATCATTCCTAAGAGTAATGTCTAAGTCAGAAACTTCTTTGGTCAATTTGTTAATCTGAATATTATAATGCTTAATCAAAACTTCGAGGAGTTGTAAACCTTGTGCATTGAATAGTAGTGTTAACTCCTTGTTAAAGTCATGGTCAAAAAATAGACCTGTAGGACAAAATGAAGACCTTAACCCCTTAGGAATCAATTTTTCAACATGACATTGTTTAAAATATTGTACTTCTAGTTGAAGTCTTTTTAGTTTTAAAAGACTGTTGTCAAACTTTTTCAAGTTATCAACTATAGTATCGTTACTTACTGGCGTATTCCCAGCGTTTGAAACCAATGGCCCGTGTCCTGGGGTGAATGTCATGTTCTCCATATTATTAATCCACTCGTTTATTTTAGGGGCTCCTGGCGCATGATGGTGTTGTTGATTAGGACCCTGCATTGAATGGCCCTGCTCTTGTGTGTTTCCGTTAATATTAGGAACTGAATTCATTGGAGAAGACCCGGGTAATCGCTGCCCAGGAGGTATCGAATCTACTGTAGAAACAGAAGAAGGTGCAGCGTTCGGGCTACCATAATCATTAGTGTCGACGGTTACTGGTGTTCCTGAAGTTCCGGTTGGCTTGACTTTGTTGGTGAGCAAATCACGTTTTTCAAGTCCGTCAAGCTTAAGCGAGAAAGCATCCATACGTTACGAAAGGTCTCGCAACAGCGAGGCCAGACTAAAGTTGTCAGTATTAGTCTCCGAATGAAGGAGATCACGGCTGCCTGGGCTAAGAGGTTGGTCGGACAACAAACTCATGATACTGTTCCACAAAAAAACACAAACGATTGAAGTACAGGAAAGGACGTCACCTCCCAAACAGGCAGCAGCAAGGAAGCAAATATTAAATACTGGAAAGTAGTAAAATCCAAGTCCGGAATAATGTAGAAAAGAACACTTTTATTTGTAATAAAAACAGCGTTTTCGCCGTAGTAACACCACAGCTTCTTCAGCAACAAACACTTTTTTTAAAATAACCGCCAGTTATAAATGGGTAATTAGTATGACGTATAGAAGGTACATCCAATATTTAAAGGACCACACCATCAAAATCCTTAGTAACATTGTATCTCTTACGTAACTAATACTATTTACCCAAATTCACAACAATAAAAATAATAACTTACAGATGACAAGTTAGAAATTAAAAATTAAAAATTAATTACTTAGTGTTTAATTAAAACAACACCAACTATGGCACTGCTTGTTTATATACTGTATTAATGTAACAGTATATTCTTAATGTAAAATAAAAAGCAGTCGCCATAAGTTACCAATAATAAGTATACTGAACTGGTATGTATATACTGTGAAGGTAAGAAATTTTACATATGAAGAATGATTTTTTAAGATAATTGTTAGAATAGGAAAAGTATATACTATTCACTGTAGACAACAAATACTAAAACACTACTAATAAAAGATGTTTAATAAAAGTATGAAAAAAATTATGTCAAGAAAAATGAAGTATGTAATAAATATATATGTATGCAGAACGTTTCATTAGTTAGTGCCTGTTATGTTTTTTTCTTTCTTAAGAAATTTCTCATTTTTAACATGCAATTGATATTGCAGTTTTCATTGAGTCCTGGATAATTAAAGGAATTCAAGGCTATCTGCCATTCCAGTTCACGAATTTCTAGTAAAATATTAACAGGTCCCCCTCTCAAAGTGTGTGGTATGGAATCAATGGCTGTGAAGTTAAAACTGTGCCCTAGGTGTCTCTCACAGTGTTTTGCTAGTGCATTATCACATTTTTTATTTCTTATCGCATAAAGATGCTCATAAATTCTATCACGAAATCTGTGGTCAGTTTTTCCTATATAGTGTGCTTCACAGCAGTTGCATTTAGCTAAATAAACAATGGACTTTGAGTTACAGTTAAGGTTACCATTAATATAATACTTGTTCTCATCTACCTGAAAGGTACTGCAATTGTTGACATAGTGACAATATTTACAGAAACCACACTGTTTACATCCTTTTTTGTTACTGTTGTTGTTTAAGTTGTTGCAACTTTCCAGGATGGATTTCAAATTTCTCCCTCTCTTAAATACAAAGTTAGGTCTAACACCCAATTTTTCTATCAATTCCTCGTTATTTAAAATATATTGCCAGTTCTTCAATAGAATTAGTTGGATGTCTAAGGAATCACTGTTAAAAGTAGAAATGAAACTGATCTTTGTAATATTGTCTCTCTCCAGAATATTATTACTACTAATGTTCTCTAGTGTTGTATTGGATGAGTCCATGTCCAAAATTGGAGTGGGAACTTCAGTTACAATAATTTTCTTTTTAAGGAGAGGGAAATAAATTCCATTCAGTCTTTTAATATCAACTTCATGAAAAAGTTCCAAAAATAAATCTAAAGGATAATTTCTACTTGTGAACATGTTTTCAAGTTTTTTGCACTTGTCATAGAAAATAAGTTCCCTGTTACACATTCTTGCTGCTCTTATGAGCTGTCCTTTAACAATAGCTCTTTTCTGTTTAAAAGGGTGCGAGCTTTTGAAGTGTAACAGGGAATTACAATATGTAGGTTTTCTATGTATTGTTGAAACATATTCACAGTTGATGTCATCTTTAGATAACTTTACATCCAAGTAATCTATTTCAGTGGTGGAGAAAGAAGAGGTAAATTTCAAGAATGAAGTGGAGTCATTACAACATTCTAGTATTTTAGTAGCTATTTCTACATCTCCATCAAGTAAGATGAAGATGTCATCCAGGTATCTGGTGTATAGTATTATTTTCTCCTTGTTGATGTTCTTGAAAAAGTAAAATTTCTCCCAGTACGCCATAAATAAGTTGGCGACCGATGCCCCACAAGGTGACCCCATTGCTATACCTTGTGTTTGCAGATATACTTTTTCGTTAAATATGAAGTAGTTAGATGTTAATATTATATCTAATAATTCTGACACTATGTCTATCTCATTTCTTATTACACCCAAATCTTCAAGCATAAGGGATATCCATTCCACTGCTTCTAAGTGGGGAATCGATGTATAAAGATCAACCACATCGATCGTGAGGAAATTGTAAGAATTACTAAACACTATATTATTCATACTGTTAAGGAAGGACCAAGAATCTTTACAAATGTAAGATAATGATCCTAGGTGTTTAGTTAAAATCTTATCTACCAGCTGTGCACAGGGGTAGGTAATCGAGAGACGTCCATCAATTAATGCACGTAAAGGTGGATTATGTAAATCTTTGTGGATTTTTGGCACACCAATGATCACAGGATTTTTAGACATGTTAATATCAATGTAGTTATATGTATGTTGTCATGCTGCTCTTTAGATAGTGCTAATGTTTATAATTCGCACACACACACACACACACACACACACACACACACACACACACACACACACACACACACACACATACACATACACACACACACTTAGATACAAAAGAGATATTGTCCTTCCATTGCAACACATTATTTATTATGTTATTAAGTTATTTTATCTACTGCAACTCTTAATAATTACTAGTGCATAATATATAGTTTAAGTTTTAATCTGAGGTCATCTCCTAGTGACATACAACTTATAAATGGGATTTTTCCGGTGCACCTGTTCATGAATGGTTACACTTTGTGGACAGTCTGTAAGCATCCATACTTTTAAACCACTCAAACTTCAGAATGATGAGCATGTGTTAGAGATCTACTTTTCTTTTCTCATACCTGTTTAGAAGACTTCCATAAACCCTTAGATATGATTTCAAGTAGGCTAAGGGCTTTGCTGTGTAATCACATTTATATCTCTGTATTTATTGCATTATGCGGAATTGTGTTTTCATTTAAAATTTTATATACTACGGTGCAGTTACTTCCATTAACAACTTGGATGAGATTCAGTGTATAGTCCAAACTGCACAGAGCTGGTGAAAGAAAAATTAAATAAAAGGTTACGTACCATTTCAGCAATAGCAGCACAGTATAGCTTGCAACACAATGTGATATGACTGTGAAGAGCTCTAACTGCATGAGTTGTAGAAGTAGAACACTAGCTTGAGGTCCACTTAACTGACTACATTGCCTGAGAGTAAATACCTCAACCTTATACTTCCATAACTTTAACAACATGAAAGAGTTTGCCTTGTGATGACAAAGCCAGGTAATGTTATATTTCTTTTTTAATAGTAGATTATTTTTATCCAAATTGGGATCTTCTGTGTTTTATGGATTTTTTCATTTTAGTTATCTGTTAATTTTATTCTTGTTTTTCCCATAATGTTTAATCCCATTTCATATTATAAGGCTAATGCTGTGACACTGTGATGAGATTTATAAGTAAACATTGTGGAAAAAAGATTAGATTCCGCCTGCCAACTTCCTTATGTCTTTACTGTGTAGGAACTTCATATGCAAATACCAAGAGGTGTGTAGTCTTCAAGGGGTTTAATGGTGCCACAAATACCTTTTTTTTTTGTAAGAGTCAAAATGGATCTCATGGGAGAATGCCTTGTAATGTTAGAATCAAAGCCTTCTACCATCAGGCCTTTTCATTCATGTGAAAGGAGAAAGAACGGACACAAAAGGAATCCAAAGATTAAGTCATCATGTACAACACTTCTAAAACCAACTATTTATGAGCCAGCATCCTAAATGGACTTTGGCCATCTTTTCCTGCACTTGTGGTTGCTCTCCCAGTGTCTGGTTTGGCCCAGGAGTTTGCAACGGTTCTAGCTTATCGTACGTTGTCTGTCCTTTTTTTGGCAATCCCTTCATTCTGCCCTTGTCCTTTTATTTGCCTCCTCTTTTCAAAAGACTCTTATTTATACTCAAAGATTCGAAGACTCAAGCATTGGTTCCACCAGTGGCAGTCGTCTTGCAATTAGTTTTCTGATGCTTTATATAGATATATATATATATATATATATATATATATATATATATATATGGTTACCTATCATTTCATCTAAAGTTCATTCCATCAAAAGTTCATTACATCGTAAAGCATTTTAGGTGGGGGGCTTCGCCCCCCCACAACCCCCAATGTGGGGGGCTGTGCCCCCCACACCCCCCCTAACTATATATATCAACTCCAGGGTCGCACAACATTGGGGAAGGGGGCAAATGCTTTTCGATGTAATGAACTTTCGATGGAATGAACTTTAGATGAAATGAACTTTCGATTAAATGATAGGTAACCATATATATATATATGTGTGTGTAAAATATATATATACATATATATATATATATATATATATATATATATATATATATATATATATATATTATATTATATATAACATTATATTATACTATATCATATACTTTGTAATATTATATACTATATTATATATTATGTTATATATGATTTTATATATATGTTATAGTGATAGTCCGTTATCACTGGTAGGGTAGGCATCTGCACCATCAACATCTGCTCAAGCAGTTACATCTAAAAAAAAGCCATTCATATGTCAAACCAGTGGTGGCTCCTTCACAGTATACTCATTTTGTGCAGGAGAGTTCCTTGATGCTCTCTTCTCAACACCAATAATCTACCAATTGTAGCCAGTGTTCTTATTTCAAGCAATGGTTTTCCACCCCACTTTGGCTTCATTGTGGTAAGCTACACCTCTCTGCTAGCTGCCAACTTCCCATTCTCCATGCAGCAGGTAAACCATTCCTCTGCCTTTGCTCTAGTGGGATGACCCGGTAGCACCCAAAAAAGTAGACTCATCTTCCTCTAACTCACTTTCAAAAAAAAAAAGCCCAAAAATGTGCCTTAGCTGGACCAAACATTTTGCATCTCCTATAGAATTTGATGAGTTTTAGAAGGACTTGAATGAGGTTAAAGGTGGTGCTTCTTCACCCACATTTTCCTTTGATGATTCCAAATCTGGGGCATACTAACATTTTATTTATTTATTTATTTATTCGTTTACATAGTTACTAAGCCCTGTAAGTGGGTTGGGTAGAGTCTGTGAAAGGTTTAAGTAGGTGCACTAGACCTTGTGAAAAAGGAGAGGAACTAGTGGCAGCTAATCATCAGCTGCGGGGAGTGGTGGGTAATCTAAACTTCAGCTCCCAATCTCCATGGTAACCTGAATCTATAGAATTGGCAGCCTGGTATGTATGACCTGCTGTGAATGTGAGACAGCAAGCTACAGACAAAAATGCTACTTGGTAGGATATGCACAACGACGACCTGTAGTGCTGCCTGCTGTGTCTCTGAATCAGTGCTGGAGGTCACAGATACATGGAGCGTGGACCAGGCTGCATTAACTCCCCCAGGGAACCTGCATATTTACATCAATCCTATCTGGTAACATCTTCAGTGCCTGAGTCACTACTAATAACAGGCTAGTCTGAAGCACAGTTAGGGCTTTGTTCCTCTGCAGTATGGAACATGGATGTTTTAATTTATTCATTTGTTAGCCATATAAACACACTAGAAATACTTCCTCTTTTTATGGGCAACTTGGAAGCAATGTCAGATTAGGTGACTTGCTTAGAGTTACACATTAGGCAAATAGAGTCTGAAGGAATTAAACCCAAGATCTAAGGATGTAGCTTATTAACAGCTCTTATCCTTAATCCACTGCACTAAACTGTCAGAGTTTAATCGACAGACTGATTGACTGATCCAAAATAAAGGGTGTGGCCCTCAGATAATTTTCCCTGTCTTTAGAAAAGGTTATAATGAGCCTGCAGAGTCATGGAGGAATCCTCGTTTGAGTATTTGCACCTGTAGTGATAATTTTAATGTCATAGTCCTGCTGTGAGGCCCTTAAAGACTTAACCCTGGAGAACTGTGAGAAGCTGGTCTCAGTCTCCAATGTAAATAGGGTCATTGATCCATCCAAAGATTTCATATAGAGGCCTAGGCTGAGGCATCAGAAATAGCTCTTACTGATTCTGCTGTGGTAAGAAAGAGAATCCTGTTTCTTATGTAACTATCCCCCATCTTTATTTGTGGGGGGTCTTGGGATCTGGACCATTTCGAGTTGCACAGACATTGTACTTTTAGAATGACTTATGAATTGATACAGTATGTGGAGCTGGAGGATATGTTTGATACTGAGTTCAAGGAAAGCTCAGTACTCAGGATGGCACTACCAATGCTGACAGTTCTACAATGGCCTGAGTAGTGCATGGTGCTGAAGATGATTCAGCAAGCCAGCAAAATCTGACACTGCAATGAAGTGTACCAGTATTCATGGCTATGTTTACACAATTTCATTCAAGGGACCTGAAGCTGATGATCTGGTAAAGGATGTGAACAAGCAGGAACATATCATCTCAGCTGTAAGAGTACAGCTCCACAGTTCTCAGTGGAATGTCTCATCTCCCAGAGGAATCCAGTATTACTTAATTCTGCTGGAGCCCACAGGGCCTAAAGCATGAGATCTAACAATGTAAAAAGTAAGCATCCTTGGCTGGTGTCAGTCAAGGGTATAAACCAGTGGCTAAGGTCCTTGTCATTTTTCAAATTAGACACTGGTAAGACCAGAATGTCCAGCAGTATGTTTGACTCTGTGGGTGATCATCTTTGGCTTTGGATATAGGTTGTTGTGGGCTAGTGTCCCCTCCATGTGTCAGAATAATTTGTTACCACAGGCAATGTAGGAGTACAGGAAGTCATAGCAAAAGGCTAACAATTGCAGTTCTCATCCGCATTTGTGCCCATTTCCTGCCCTAGATGAACACACACACACACACACACACACACACACACACACACACACACACACACACACACACACACACACACACCAAAAGAAAAGTGGTAAGGAAGAAAGAGCTGACACTCAGATAGGTCCAACAATTTTCTCAGTACCAGTGAAGACATCAGATTTTTTTCACTTTCTTTTTATTACAAAAATAAAGCGCCTTTTGCCAGTACTGCATCTAAGTGGCTTTAACACCTTCATCTCCAAAGAGTCCTTCTGCATTGTTACTATTCAGTCTGTTTTCCTTCTTCTGTCAAGTAAGAGACTGAATATACCTTCAGACCATCAGGACTCCACATCTACACATCAATGTAAGAAGCCAGCTTAGAAGGTTCTTTTACTTCCAAATAAGAGCTGATCAGTTTCATTTCAGAACCTTACATTTTAGACTCCGCATTATATCTCTGATTTTCATTTGGTGCATAGTAGTAACTGCAGCAACAATGTGGCTACAGGGAATAAAAATAGCTCATTCCAGGATAGCTTCTGCTTCAGACCTTCAGATCCATGGGAATCATTTTAAACTATCCAAAGAAGCACATTTTGACTTTTATATCCTTAAATACCAAGATGTGTTAGGCAGTGTTATGTAAAGAGAGGGTAATGGGCATTTATTTTGTGAATTGCAAAATAGCTCACCAAAGAACAAAAGTAGTTCCCCAGTGCAAAAAGTCACGATCCACGTAATGCAAACTATTTATTTTAGTAAAAAACAAGTGCAGTTGAGCGCTTTCATCTAACAATTATAGATTTCATCAGAACAAATAAACAACTCTATGTGCACACTTTAAATACTTAAAAAAACGCCAAAATGCTACCATCTGACCAATTACTATACAATTAATATTTAAAAACATACTATTTCATATCCCATCCACTTTAAAAAAATGAAACAACATTGTATATGAATATTGTATACAAGTTCCCTACATAATCATATTATAAATATAAAAAATAAAAAAATGTGTATGATATATAGTAAATTAGTAACAAATGTCTTTAAAATCATTCCTGTGATATATTTGACCATTAGTATTTACATTAAAAATTTACATTGAAAAACTTACGTAAATAAAAAATAGCAACTACTATGAGTTCCTATAAAAATATAGAAAATATGAAATACCTAATAATACATATTATAAACTCAAGGTTCCTGTATTCAAATATAACACTAACATAGAGTGTACATACAAAACATACCCATCCATCAAAGTAAGTTGTAATACATGAACACTTCCCCTTAACTATTTTATACTTATTTTTTACCTATTTCATACCATTAACAATGGTTTAGTTGGAATGTGTTCATTGATACCCGGGTAATTGGCTGCATTGAGCCTAATCTGCCACCTAATCTCTCTTTCACCCAATATGGCTTTAATATTACCCCCCCCCCCCTAGGATTACTACAGACCACATCCAAAATAGCAAATCTGAATGTATTACAACCAGGGCTATCTTCTATATGTCTGGATAATGCATTATTTTTGTCTTTCTTCCTTATGCAGTACAAATGGTCGTAGATCCTGTTGCGTAACCTTCTATCCGTCTTTCCAACATAAAAACTGGGACAGGAGGTACACTTCCCTATGTATACTACATGCTGTGTCTGACAATTTCCTCTTCTCAATATGATAGTACTTTTTAAACTGTTCTCCAAAGTTATCTTGTCTTCTAGTAATATATACTGACATTGATTACAATGTCCACATTGTCTAGTCCCTTTCAACCTACTATTCCCAATATTATTACCATGGTTAGTTTTCATTTCTATTATACTCTTCAAATTCCTCCCAGTCTTATACACAAAGCTTGGTCTGTCCCCAATCTTCTCACTGATCCCATCATCACTAGTCAATATGTTCCAGTTGGAATCCAATATTTCTCTAAGCTCCCCCACATACTGTCCGTACTCTAGTATACAAGCTTTTTAATACCTGCTATTGGCAGAGACTCCTGGCCTCCCACAGCTTTTGTTGAATTCCTTCCCTAATAAAGGTGGATACCTTTTCCCCCATCCTTGAATAACATATTGTGTGACGTCTGTGACTAGTGAGTCAGGGTAACCCCTATGTCTAAATAAATTCCCAATATATTCCATCTCCTTTATCATATCATCCCTTCTAGACGTCATCCTTGCAGCTCTTATACATTGACCTTTTATTATACTCTTTTTCTGTGTATAGGGATGATTACTAGAATATTCCAAGTACGCATTACAAAAAGTGTCCTTTCTGTATATTTTGGACTGGAATGTATTGTCATCAATAAAAATGTAAGTATCCAAGTAGTTTATTCCCATCCTACTGCAGTTGTAAGTAAACTCCAAGTACTGTGTACTACTATTGATGTATTGTATAAAGCTATCCAACATATCCACACCTCCTTTCCATAATACAAACAGATCCTCAAGGAACCTCACATAACAACCTATATACTCCATCCAAGGGGAATGTAATATATGTTGTTCCTCCCAATCTAACAGAACCAAACTGGCATATATGGGGGCACACGCCACCCCCATGGCTACACCAGATATCTGTTTGTAATACTCTCCTTCAAAATATATATAATTATTCTCTAAAACAATATTCATAAATTCAGATAGGAGTTCTACTCGTTCCTTTTCCAATAAACTGTATTTATTCAAACTATTTGTAAATCTTGTCATTCCATCTTCACGGGGTATACAGGTGAATAATTCCTTAACATCAATGGTAACAAAGATCAAATTCTCATCCCATAGTTCATTCTTAAACATACCCAGAAATTCCCAGGAATCTTTAACTAAATGTGGGACCCTAGTGTAAATATGCTTGGACCATTGATCTATAACTTTCCCAAATGGAAATATTTTACTTCTACTTCCTGATATTATTGGTCTGAAAGGGGATCATTAACATTCTTGTGCACCTTGGGTATCCCAACAATGGTGGCCAGGGTGGGATGTTCAACTTTCAGAAATCCATATAGATTATTATCCAGTCTCTCATCCAATAAAAACTCCTCCAAATATAAATCAATCCTCCTGTGTGCAATATTTATTTGATTAATAGAAGATACTTCATATTGTTCAGACATGTGTAAAATATCAAACATTTTCTGCGTATACTCATCCATATCATATAACACCACACCTCCCCCCTTGTCCGGTGTCATAATTCTAATGTTATTGAATTCACAAATAGTCCTGAGTACCTTATCATTTGCAACACTCCAATTGCTATAACAAGTATTTTTCTGTACCTTATTGTATAAATCATATATTTGATTGGTCACTACTTTTTCAAACGTACCTAATGTACTATGCATAGGTGGGGTAAATGTACTTTTTTTCTTTAGTACTTTGTTGTCAGACTCTTCGTGGCCAATACCCTGAAAAAATACTCACAAATTTAACTTCCTCATGTATAACTCTACAAGAGTGTCCACCATGTCAAATTTCCTTTTGGGAATATATTTCATTCCCTTAGAGAAAAGTGAGAAATATTCTTTTTCAATGGGGTATTGAGTGTAATTGTATATTTTATAATCCCCTAAACTGTGTGTGACACCATCTGAATGGATGGAAGCACCACCTACCTCCCCTGTTCTCTGTGCTCCCATCGGGATGGATGTCTCATCTTCTCTCCTTCTCTCCTTTCCTGATTCTCCCATCTTCGGTTCCCCTGTACCGGTTCCTCTCCTTCTAAAAAAACCGCCAAAATGCTACCATCTGACCAATTACTATACAATTAATATTTAAAAACATACTATTTCATATCCCATCCACTTTAAAAAAATTAAACAACATTGTATAGGAATATATTTTTAAATATTAATTGTATAGTAATTGGTCTGATGGTAGCATTTTGGCGGTTTTTTAAGTATTTAAAGTGTGCACATAGAGTTGTTTATTTGTTCTGATGAAATCTATAATTGTTAGATGAAAGCGCTCAACTGCACTTGTTTTTTACTAAAATAAATAGTTTGCATTACGTGGATCGTGACTTTTTGTACTGGGGAACTACTTTTGTTCTTTGGTGTGTTTCTTGAGTTGGAGTTCCCTGGTAACTTTGTTGGTAATTGTGTTTATGTCATGGATTCCATGGGGGACATTTCGACTACGTTTTCACCTGTTCGGAGGGACGAGGTGGATAAGATACATTCGGAATTGGTAATTCTCAAAGGGGAGATTACCAGACTGTTGGAACTGATGACACCGCCAGTAGCTGGAAATGTACCGGATGGGACAGTTTCACCGAGTGCTCATGCAGGAAGCAGAGGAAGTAGAGGCTCCGATGACATACCGGATGAACAAGGTACTAGGATGGTTCAATCTTCGTCTAAAAATGGTTCCTCTCATAGGAACGCCATACCTAATAACAAAACTGGCATATTCAATCTATTGAACATCTCAGGAGGCGTTTCGGAGGATGTATACATTCTATCGGGGGCTAAACCCAAATGGACTGTTCCAATTAGGACTTATTCCACGAATACTGGGTCCAAGGAAACTTTGGAAAACACCAAGGGAGTTTTTCGTGGACAAACAGTGTTGGACAATGGTAATAAGACTAACTATTATTCAACAATACAAAATATGGACAAGTTCATGGAATTGCCATATAATTTTAGTAATATTGGTAATAATATAGAAAGACCTAAAATACAATTTGAATGTGGTTCTATGAAGGAAATGATTTTTAGTTTTGGTAAAATGCTCAATAACATTAAGGCACTACAGATGGACAACTTATATTTACGTAAATGTATTGACAGTGGAATTGTGCCTATGGGTTTACGCTTTTTTAAGCAACCATTAGGAATTGAATTAAATGATACAAATATGCAAGCATGTAACAAAATGTTTGACAGTTTTGGAATTCAATTTATGGAATTTATTATTACATGCAATGATAGTAGAATTAGTATGTTGTTGAAGGATGTTGAAGAACTTAATACATCTATTTTACAAGATTTACTATACCCACAATGGGAGCGACTACATGTTAAACAATACCAGTATGCTGATAGTAATTGCAAAAAAATGTTCGATAGGAAATGTAACAAATTTTTAAGGGACATGAGGCAATATCAGAACAATACAGCATATAAATGGAATAAAAATCAAAATACCTATGTTAAAAATGGTTATGGAATTAATAGAGGAAGATACAACACAGTGGAAACCAGATGGGAACATGGCAGTAGGAACATTAGTGTGAATGATTTTTTAGAAGGAGAGGAACCGGTACAGGGGAACTGAAGATGGGAGAATCAGGAAAGGAGAGAAGGAGAGAAGATGAGACATCCATCCCGATGGGAGCACAGAGAACAGGGGAGGTAGGTGGTGCTTCCATCCATTCGGATGGTGTCACACACAGTTTAGGGGATTATAAAATATACAATTACACTCAATACCCCATTGAAAAAGAATATTTCTCACTTTTCTCTAAGGGAATGAAATATATTCCCAAAAGGAAATTTGACATGGTGGACACTCTTGTAGAGTTCAAGTTATACATGAGGAAGTTAAATTTGGGAGTATTTTTTCAGGGTATTGGCCACGGAGAGTCTGACAACAAAGTACTAAAGAAAAAAAGTACATTTACCCCACCTATGCATAGTACATTAGGTACGTTTGAAAAAGTAGTGACCAATCAAATATATGATTTATACAATAAGGTACAGAAAAATACTTGTTATAGCAATTGGAGTGTTGCAAATGATAAGGTACTCAGGACTATTTGTGAATTCAATAACATTAGAATTATGACACCGGACAAGGGGGGAGGTGTGGTGTTATATGATATGGATGAGTATACACAGAAAATGTTTGATATTTTACACATGTCTGAACAATATGAAGTATCTTCTATTAATCAAATAAATATTGCACACAGGAGGATTGATTTATATTTGGAGGAGTTTTTATTGGATGAGAGACTGGATAATAATCTATATGGATTTCTGAAAGTTGAACATCCCACCCTGGCCACCATTGTTGGGATACCCAAGGTACACAAGAATGTTAATGATCCCCCTTTCAGACCAATAATATCAGGAAGTAGAAGTAAAATATTTCCATTTGGGAAAGTTATAGATCAATGGTCCAAGCATATTTACACTAGGATCCCACATTTAGTTAAAGATTCCTGGGAATTTCTGGGTATGTTTAAGAATGAACTATGGGATGAGAATTTGATCTTTGTTACCATTGATGTTAAGGAATTATTCACCTGTATACCCCGTGAAGATGGAATGACAAGATTTACAAATAGTTTGAATAAATACAGTTTATTGGAAAAGGAACAAGTAGAACTCCTATCTGAATTTATGAATATTGTTTTAGAGAATAATTATATATATTTTGAAGGAGAGTATTACAAACAGATATCTGGTGTAGCCATGGGGGTGGCGTGTGCCCCCATATATGCCAGTTTGGTTCTGTTAGATTGGGAGGAACAACATATATTACATTCCCCTTGGATGGAGTATATAGGTTGTTATGTGAGGTTCCTTGATGATCTGTTTGTATTATGGAAAGGAGGTGTGGATATGTTGGATAGCTTTATACAATACATCAATAGTAGTACACAGTACTTGGAGTTTACTTACAACTGCAGTAGGATGGGAATAAACTACTTGGATACTTACATTTTTATTGATGACAATACATTCCAGTCCAAAATATACAGAAAGGACACTTTTTGTAATGCGTACTTGGAATATTCTAGTAATCATCCCTATACACAGAAAAAGAGTATAATAAAAGGTCAGTGTATAAGAGCTGCAAGGATGACGTCTAGAAGGGATGATATGATAAAGGAGATGGAATATATTGGGAATTTATTTAGACATAGGGGTTACCCTGACTCACTGGTCACAGACGTCACACAATATGTTATTCAAGGATGGGGGAAAAGGTATCCACCTTTATTAGGGAAGGAATTCAACAAAAGCTGTGGGAGGCCAGGAGTCTCTGCCAATAGCAGGTATCAAAAAGCTTGTATACTAGAGTACGGACAGTATGTGGGGGAGCTTAGAGAAATATTGGATTCCAACTGGAACATATTGACTAGTGATGATGGGATCAGTGAGAAGATTGGGTACAGACCAAGTTTTGTGTATAAGACTGGGAAGAATTTGAAGAGTATAATAGAAATGAAAACTAACCATGGTAATAATATTGGGAATAGTAGGTTGAAAGGGACTAGACAATGTGGACATTGTAATCAATGTCAGTATATATTACTAGAAGACAAGATAACTTTGGAGAACAGTTTAAAAAGTACTATCATATTGAGAAGAGGAAATTGTCAGACACAGCATGTAGTATACATAGGGAAGTGTACCTCCTGTCCCAGTTTTTATGTTGGAAAGACGGATGGAAGGTTACGCAACAGGATCTATGACCATTTGTACTGCATAAGGAAGAAAGACAAAAATAATGCATTATCCAGACATATAGAAGATAGCCCTGGTTGTAATACATTCAAATTTGCTATTTTGGATGTGGTCTGTAGTAATCCTAGGGGGGGTAATATTAAAGCCATATTGGGTGAAAGAGAGATTAGGTGGCAGATTAGGCTCAATGCAGCCAATTACCCGGGTATCAATGAACACATTCCAACTAAACCATTGTTAATGGTATGAAATAAGTAAAAAATAGGTATAAAATAGTTAAGGGGAAGTGTTCATGTATTACAACTTACTTTGATGGATGGGTATGTTTTGTATGTACACTCTATGTTAGTGTTATATTTGAATACAGGAACCTTGAGTTTATAATATGTATTATTAGGTATTTCATATTTTCTATATTTTTATAGGAACTCATAGTAGTTGCTATTTTTTATTTACGTAAGTTTTTCAATGTAAATTTTTAATGTAAATACTAATGGTCAAATATATCACAGGAATGATTTTAAAGACATTTGTTACAAATTCACTATATATCATATACATTTCTTTATTTTTTATATTTATAATGTGATTATGTATGGAACTTGTATACAATATTCATATACAATGTTGTTTCATTTTTTTAAAGTGGATGGGATATGAAATAGTATGTTTTTAAATATTAATTGTATAGTAATTGGTCAGATGGTAGCATTTTGGCATTTTTTTAAGTATTTAAAGTGTGCACATAGAGTTGTTTATTTGTTCTGATGAAATCTATAATTGTTAGATGAAAGCGCTCAACTGCACTTGTTTTTTACTAAAATAAATAGTTTGCATTACGTGGATCGTGACTTTTTGTACTGGGGAACTACTTTTGTTCTTTGGTGTGTTTCTTGAGTTGGAGTTCCCTGGTAACTTTGTTGGTAAAATAGCTCACCAGTTTGGTTCCAGTTTTATTCTATGTCTCAGTTATCTGGAGCTTCCTCATGAAAGGCTTAACATATGAGTTCTTTGGTGAACATCAAGAGTCCACTAGCTTCAAACTGGGAATTCTTAGATGCATAGAAAGAATGTCCACATCCTGCATTGTTCATCTGGATTGTGGATAAACTCATTCAACTTGTTTGTGGGGAGAGCTTTTGTTAGATACCATCACAGAGGTAACAGTGACCATGGATGCTTCTTGTCTGGGATGTGCTGGGCACATAAGTGGAGA
>NC_056745.1:376670924-376777798 GCF_019279795.1 Protopterus annectens
TGTGTGCATACATACATGTATATATGCTAAGCTACTCTCTTTAGTATGAATCCTTTTGGTCTAATTGTCCTCTCTCCTTAACTTATTTGCTTGACCATGATATTAATCAATATTTATATGTCTTCGATAATAACTTCTTATGTGTTGCCTCACTTATTAATTTCATCACATCAGATTGCGGGTTTTCTTTTTGCATTTCTGTTATCTGTCACTAGTACCATGTGTGCCAGTTTGTGCCTATTTATTACATTTTCTCTTAGTTTCTTCCCAGTTTAATAAAGTAGTGTTCAGTACCAGCTACTCTCAATATCTGGATTGCCTTTAATTGCTCTCTATCTTGTTGCAGCCACTTCCCTATTTGTATCCCCTTCTTTTTCACAATGTGCAAACCCTATTGGAGCTATTTCTTTATCCCAATCATGTTATCTTCAGCTTCAAAATTCCATTTAAGGTGCTGGCTATGTATTATTCTCCATACTTGTCTTTTTCCGTTTCCTCTATTTGGGACAAAAAAATCTCACTTTTTTTCCATTTTATACCCAATCTTGTGCTTCAATCATTGGCTTCCATTTGGGGATATAGTTTTTATACTGCATAGCATATATTAAGTCACAGTTGTGTGCCCAAACAGTAGCTTTTGAGATCCAGAATTCCAAAACCACTGTTCTACTGGGAAGACCATTTTCTCTTAATGCATTATTGGATTTATTCATTTGATTTCAAATCATACTATCCAGCCAGAAAAAACAAACCTGTCCAATGTATATTATCAAAGGCACCAAAAGCATTTTTTGTTTGTATTCTACTTTCCCTGTCCATAAAGAGCATTTTCCATGTTGTTATATCGTCTATTATCTTTTGTTTGGTGTCCTGCAGATCTGTAGCAGTGTGATTAATGTCACATTTTTAACTAAAACCCCAATTATCTAATTTTTTTTATGTCCCATCAAAAATGAGTTTGAACCAAGTCGTGAGATGGGGTACAGTTTATTGCCTTAGTTTGCTGTTAATTTATTTTACAATCCACTACCTGTTGGTGTCAGTCCCGAAGAAGCTTTGGCATTTCCTCTGATGGGTTTGTTATACATACACTCACATAATCTGTGAATAATGCAGTTTGTTTTCTGGGTTCCACACCTTACAAATCTTTGTATTGGAAATTCTCTGATACTGGCTGCCAAGGTTTTGACGTACAAGGCAAACAGCAGTAGGGAATGAAGGGCCCCCCCCTAAACTTGTGCTAATAGATTATTAGATAGTTACTCTGTCACCTTTATACATGTTCTGTTGTGCTATAACTTCTCTCTTTTCTTCTGTTTTGAGAGACTGGATAACTCAAGCTAACAGAAGGAAACTAAGACGAAGGCTACTCATCCATTTTTTAAGGAATCCCAACTTATGCAGTACTTATAATAAGACCCCACACAGTCTACCCTGTCAATTGCACGTTTGACAATAATGGAGAACAATGGACTGCACCAGTGTTTTTACACAGCTCTGAGAATGTTGCCACAGGTGCACAAAACATCTAGGAGCTGCTGCATACAATCTTGGCCACAGCTCTTAACGTCTTTGCTCAATAAACAAGGGCAAAGCTTATTTGTGTTCATCATACTTCTCAAGTGACCTCATTAAGAGGAATGCTCCTCATTTTGATTGTTAAAAAGTTTATGTTCTTCACTGTTTTACATCAGAAGTGCATGCAACACATTCAGTACTAAGAATTCTTTCTAATGAGGCTCAGACAGCCAGGAAACAATGCCCAGCAATAATGAAAAGCTTTTTACTTTTATCATATTTAGTGGCATTGACAGTTTCAGGTGTAAATGGAACACTAGACTTTGCGTAACCACGTCACTCAGTATTCTGGATTTGTACCTACCCAAGGTCCAGTGTTCTCCATCACTGCTGCATTTTCTGCATCTAAGCCTACCAACATTAATGGATGTTGTTATATCTCAGCATTTTTCTCTATCACTAATGTTCTGATAATAGCAAAGGTTTATCTTTCTTCAATAAATCCACACATCAGAATTTATGATTTTCTGGATAATTTAAGCTAGCCTTGTTGTTAATATCATGAATACTTTACAATCATGATTAAGTATAGACATGGGTCTGTATGTCCCTGGGTCATTAGGGTCTTTACCCTCCTTGTGAATAACCATCACCATTGCCATTTTTCTAGGAGTCTCATTTTATCCCCTTGCATATCAGAAATGAACAGTTTATACCATAACTCAATTATTTAAGTTTCCCCAAGTTTCCATTCTTCAAGTGGAATTTCATCCATGCCTGAAGTTTTACTCATCTCGTAGTTTAATGGTTTGGCTAATTTTCCCCCATTAGCCTGTGACCTTCCCAGAATGCAATTTATAGTAAGTTAATCCCCTTCAGGAAAAATTCTGCATCTCTCTCTCCCTCTCTCGAGTTCTTCCCTCTCCTTTGCATAATTCCTGCCAGTACATCTACAATTATTTCTAAACTATTAAGCGGACAGTAACAAGTAGATCAATGCTGCAGTACTGATTTTGGGGTATTCCTGCCATGCAGAAGCCTGCAACAAACCCAATTTCCAGAATCTTTTAATCTTCCCTAGCAAGACATCTGATGATCGATATCTGGACATCAGCGTACAAGAAAGGTGTCTGTTGGCACCATCAACAGGTTTTTCTAAGCAGTGAACAAGCACGCCTGATGCCAGAGGTCAGCACGACCTACCCAGTTGTCTGAATTTAATTGAGGAGGAAAACTCATGTGATGCAGAGAGGGGATGATAGAGATAACATGACTATCTGCAGAAAAAATGGCTCTACCCCTTGCATCTAAGGAAAGGGGAAACAACTGATCAACAGATAGAAGGGTTGAAGGGTGGGAGTAGGTACTGCAACACTGATCTATGTTAACATCTACAATTATGGCAAGTGGGACACAACTATAAGTTCTACAGTTGATGCTGCAGTACTGATACTTGGGAGGTTTCCCAAAGCTAACAGGTAGGTGGTGGATCATCTGTATGACCCTAGGAAATAAGGTTTTGCAAGATGACAGTAGCAAAACCTGCTCTAACCCTGGAGAAACAGCCTAGGTTATAGTGTTTTGCAAAGGTGTGCATAGAGTTCCATATGACTGCCTCTAAGATGGCCTGGGTAGGGACACCTTTGAGGAAAGCAGTGTTAGTTGCCCCATGCCTGGTGGAGAATGTGCTCCGGTAAATCTTTTCCATGGTGACAGTAACACAAAGTAATGCAGTTTGCTACCTATTTTGAAATGGATTATTTGGAGACACCCTCTACGAAAGCCACCAGTAACTGCTCTGCTCTATTAGTATTTATGCCCTGTGTGGATGGTACCTGATCTACTTGTGCATTATCTACCTACCAGTCTTTTTCCCAAATAAGCAGAAAACGTAAGAGCAAGTTTAGCTATCACCTTAGGCATAAAGTATGGGTTTGATTTGTTGGGTATCCTATCCCTGTGAAAGACAGTGAAAAGTTATCAAACATGAAGGCTTGCAGCTCTGAAACTCTCCTAAATGATGTGACAGCTACAAGAACAGTGGTCTTCCAGGTGAGCATCTCAAGACAGGCAGTTTTTCTAAGGAATATGGTTCCTTCTGGGTAGACTCACGTGAATCACCCTTTTTAGAAAAAGTTTCAAGTGGGGGTGCAAGAAGATAGGTGGAGTACAGTGTAGGCAAGTTGGATGTATATTCTTTAACTGGTATAGGAAAGTCCATGTCTAAAGAGGCCTGACAGATACTGCAAAAATGAGTTAATGCCTGCCTAAAAATGGTTGGTGCTCTTGCTGTGACACCAGGTGGAAAACCTTTTCCATTTTGCCTTGTATGAGTTCCTGGTATTTGGTTTTCTTGTTTCTCTTAGAATTGAAAACATCCTAGGGATAGTATGCATTCCTTGGTGTCAAAACCCAATCTTCCAGGCTGTTAACCTGAGGGTGGCTGGGGGTGGAAGACAGATCCCTTCGCTTGGCTAAGATGATCTATTTCCTGTGGTACAGTGCGTAATCTTGCCTCTCTGTCAGGAGGGAGAACCAGTGTTGTCTCAGCCAGAAGGTAGCCTCTAGGATCATGCTAGGTCCATCTGCCCTGATACTGGTCAGTACCCTGTGGATCAGGGGAAAGGGTGGGAATGCATACAAAAAAACCCAGTTTTTCCATGTGAAAGAGAAAGCATCTATTTTCCATGTTCTTGTCTGTTGAGTTGTAGAGCAGAACTTCTGTAGTTATTTGCTATGGGGAGAGGCAAACAGATCTACTGAGCACCCCCCCATATGGTTAGGTCCAGGAAAACATCTCCCTTCAGCATCCATTCATTGGGTCTTGAAGATCCTTGATTAGAGAATCTGCCAGGATACTGTTTGACCTGGAATATAAGCTATAAGTTTTAACCCCATCTCTTGAGCCAGCATCCACATCTTCCTGGAAAGGCTGCACAGATAATAGGACAGAGTCCCCCATTGCTTGTTTATGTACCACATCACCATGGTACTGTCTTGTCCAGACCTGCAGGGGCCCTGGGACCTAAGTTCTGTTGAAAGACTTTAATGGCCAAGCATACAGCTAGTAGCACCTTCTGATTTGTATGAAATTTTCTATGCAAGAGAACCAAATGCCCTGCACTTTTAGGGGATCTAAGTGGGCCCCCAACCTATATCTGAACCATCTGTGGTGATGGTGGTCTCTTCTGGTAAAGAGAAATTTGCCCCTGGTTCTAAATTACAGTGTTCTTCCACCACAGGAAGTTCTTTTTTCAGCCATGAAAGAAGAGGCACCTCAAAGGTGTCACTACCCAGGCCATCTTAGAGGCAGTCATATGGAACTCTATGCACACCTTTGCAAAACACTATAACCTAGGCTGTTTCTCCAGGGCTAGTGCAGGTTTTGCTACTGTCATCTTGCAAAACCTTATTTCCTAGGGTCATACAGATGATCCACCACCTACCTGTTAGCTTTGGGAAACCTCCCAAGTATCAGTACTGCAGCATCAACTGTAGAACTTATAGTTGTGTCCCACTTGCCATAATTGTAGATGTTAACATAGATCAGTGTTGCAGTACCTACTTCCACCCTTCAACCCTTCTATCTGTTGATCAGTTGTTTCCCCTTTCCTTAGATGCAAGGGGTAGAGCCATTTTTTCTGCAGATAGTCATGTTATCTCTATCATCCCCTCTCTGCTTCACATGAGTTTTCCTCCTCAATTAAATTCAGACAACTGGGTAGGTCGTGCTGACCTCTGGCATCAGACATGCTTGTTCACTGCTTAGAAAAACGTGTTGATGGTGCCAACAGACACCTTTCTTATACGCTGATGTCCAGATATCGATCATCAGATGTCTTGCTAGGGATGATTAAAAGATTCTGGAAATTGGGTTTGTTGCAGGCTTCTGCATGGCAGGAATACCCCAAAATCAGTACTGCAGCATTGATCTACTTGTTACTGTCCGCTTAATAGTTTAGAAATAATTGTAGATGTTCTGGCAGGAATTATGCAAAGGAGAGGGAAGAACTCGAGAGAGGGAGAGAGAGATGCAGAAATTTTCCTGAAGGGGATTAACTTACTATAAATTGCATTCTGGGAAGGTCACAGGCTAATGGGGGAAAATTAGCCAAACCATTAAACTACGAGATGAGTAAAACTTCAGGCATGGATGAAATTCCACTTGAAGAATGGAAACTTGGGGAAACTTAAATAATTGAGTTATGGTGTAAACTGTTCATTTCTGATATGCTAGGGGATAAAATGAGACTCCTAGAAAAATGGCAATGGTGATGGCAGAGAATGCTGTTCCCAAGCATTTTCCAGGTGCCACTGAAATTTTCTCATGTGAAACTTTGCAAGTGGGACCATGAGAATGCAGGATACCATGTACCCCAGTATTCTCAAGAATTCCCTTACTGGGTTGAAGTGCTTTAGAAGCAGACTGGTAAGAATGCCCATCAAGAAAGTGATCTTGTCCTGGGAAATTAAGACTTTCTGTTGGACCAAATCTCTGAGGGCTCCCAGAGACAGGGATCCTTGTTTGAGGAAGAGTTTGTGATTTTTGAAAAATTAACATGAGAATTACCTTTTCTGAATGAAGTCTATGGTAATCTGCAAGGCAACTAGGGTCTCTGATGCAGATTTTCTGTGAATGAGACAGTTTTCTAAATATGGGGTAAATATGAATCCCCAGAGTTTTGCAATGTGTTATCACAGGTGCTAAACATTTTGTGAAAACTCTGGGAACAGTAGATAACCCAAATGGTAAAGCACAGAATTGGGAGTAATAGCTTGATGCTACAATCTGTAAGAACATTCTCTGACTGTTTGCTATGGGGGCATGGAGATGAGTATATTTTAGGACTACAGTGACCATGAAGGCATCTTAGAACATCACTGGCAGTAATTTTTGCAGCACAAGCATTTTGAATTTTCGGATGGTGAGAAACATGTTTACCTTTGTGACATCCAAGATAAGGCACCTGGTGCTCTTGTTTCTTGGAATTAGAAAAATCCTCGAGTAGACGACTTTTCCCTCTTGCCCTGGAGGGACATGCTGGATTGAACTTTGGTGAAGTAGTTCCTCAACAACAGGTGGCAAGAGGTTTTCCTGCTCTTTTGGTGGTTTTAAAATGCCCAGTTGTGGCATTTGCTGAGGACCCATTGGTCCCTGGATGATGCTTTTCCATTAGGTTAGGAAGAGGGAGAGTTTTCTGGCAAGAGAGGTGGTGGGTTGAAGCATAGTCACAGTTGGTCTCTGTGCTAGGTGGGATCTTTGGAGTGGGTCTATATTCTCATGTCAACAGGGCTGCATCGAACGCCCTTATGTCGACACACATACACCGGAATACCAAAATCTCGAATAGCCACAAAAGCAATTTTTTCCCCAGGGGAAAAAAAATTGCTTGGCCGTTGTCAAGAATTTGCCATTTCCTCCACAGTGTTTGTGACATGGTAACATTTGCCAGTAGGCTAGAAATCATGCAGGCCTCCTAAGGGGTCACAGCAGATGGTTCAGTTATAAAAGTCATTGAACCAGTAGGCTGGTAAAGGTCTCTCACCTGAGTCGTCTGTCAACTTAAGGTCTGGAGTTGTAATTTTCTGTATAATGTCAGGGTCCTTGGCCTGTCTTTCCATTTTTTTGGAATGACACTAGCTGATGCTGGAGTTTGTGGAGAGCCTGTGGTAGCAGTGGATTGTGATGTCACTGAAGAAACTGAAGAGAAAGACTCCATGTAGACAGGAGGTACCTAGGCCCTACATTTTTAGGGTTTTTGCATGGAATTTTACAGTCAGGACTGTTGGAGACATTGTGCTGATGCTCCAAGCAGAGCAGACAAAACAAGTGAAAATCCTTATGCAGGATTTGCTTCTCACACTTCATGAAATTGTTGACGTTTTTGAACATTAAATAAACAGAGAAATTTCCACAGCAGAGTACTTATCTGACTGGAAGAAGATTCTCTCGAAAAAATGAGCCAACGACAGACTGCGAGCACAATGAATGCGTGTGACGCACATTGGACTGCACGACTTGAAAGAAGTGGAGATGGGACTGATAGATACTCTTATACTTGGATGCCAGACAGCAGTAGTCTGCAATCTAGCAATAATGTAAAGACCCTGGAAATGGATGGTTGCAGGCTTCTGCATAGCAGATCTGGGAATTGGACAGTTGCAGGCTTTAGCATGGTAGGAAGACCCAAGAATCAGTACTGCTACACTGACTACGAAGAACATCTTTCTCTACCTTCTGTATAATGAGATCCTTTAATTTAGAGGCATGTCTTTCCATTAGATGCCTTAAACATTAGATTAGTAGTATATTGTCTCTTGGATTAAAATCAAAAGTAAAATTGTTCTTGTGTTTGATCAAGTCAGTCAGGTGGGTCTTGTACTTGCTCTTTGGCAGTACTCAAAAGCTCTCAAACATCTTTATCCAGCCTTTCACAATATTTTGATGGATTCTAATTCTTTGTTATGTTTTCTATTACTTTCAACCAAAACCGCTCCTTCACTTATCTTAGTGACCAGCTGAAATTTAATGTTTACTCTTTCCTACTAGCCTGATACATTTTATTCAGTAACCTCATTAACCTCAACATCTTCTAACAATTCCTGCAAGCTATCCTGAATCAACTTTTAAAAGCTTGCTATCTTAGCATATGTGAATGGAAACGCCAATAACTACTCTTCAATTTACCCAACCCATTATTTGGCTACATTAGAACCAATGCATGATCTGATATGATTATCAGACTGATAATGTATTTGTACTCCACTACATTGGATGGGTTTCATGTATTTTGAGTTCTGCTATGTGTCCTATCTATATATAGACTCTGGCCAAAGGCATCCAATTTCCAAATTGGTGAGAATGAAAGGTAAATTATCTCTGCTTATTGTTCACTGATCTACAGAAAATTAGACTAATCATCTTTAATTATGTCTCCTGAAATCCGACTTCCATTGCAATCCTATGCAGCCTTAGGTCACCTGACACATCCAGGTTACACACCTGCCCAGTAATTGGGATTCACTGATGGAAAGCAATTACTTCACATTTGATATCCATTAAACTTGCCTTCCTGGGCAAATACACATTTATTTTTGTAATTTTCTTATTCCACCAGTATCCTCTAACCATTCATCACAGCAAGAGGTTCTCCCGTTCGATTTACGGCTGGAGTGCCTTCTGTGTGGAGTCTGCATGTCCTTCCCGCAGTCGAGTGGCCTTCGAAAGACATGAGTGAATGGGCGTCGGGCTGGCAACTTGGCACCATAGAAATCGACTGCCAATCATTAGCGAACCGGTGTTCTGCTGTGGCAACCCCTAACCAGTAAAAGCCAAAAAGACAAACAAAACATCCTCTAACCATAACAAATCAACTTTGTTTAACTGCATTTCCTTCCTCTATTCTGATGTCTGCTCACTTCTTTATCAATATTAGTACACACTGATTACTGTCCTCTTGCATATATGCACTATATCTGCCCATTCCACTCTAAAAAATTTTTCACATTCTTTTTTGTCCATGTATTTCTTGTGGAAGCACTACCATTGTTTTGGCTTTTATAGAAGGCAAAAAGCCATCATCTACTCTTTAAGGTGCCTTAAAAGCCCATTAATATTCCAGGAAATTAGACGTAGAATCTGCATGTTCCATCTTTCTTACATTTCGCTTCAGAATAACATTTCATTATTTTCCCACTTCCTACACCTTTTTTTAATTCTTCTTTCTTTACAATTAAGTTGATATACTTGAATCCAGGGTCTTTTGCTATGCGTGCTCTTATTTTCTTCCCTCTCAATAAACCAAACCCGTAAGTCCAGCTACTAATCATAACTACATATGTACTGTACATGATTTGTCTGCAAACCTAAGTTTTGTAAGTGCAGTAACAGTTTTCTTTTCAACAGGCAACACCAGCTATCACAATTTCTACTGTGCTCTGCATGTTCGCTCACTGGTATCACTTCTTCTCACTACCAATCATTATTCCCCTGCCCCAAGAACAAGCAATCTATGAAAGAGGCATTAGTACCTTCTTAATGGGCTATCCCCAGGACGCACGACAGTTTCACATACTTATACTCTTTTCACATTTACATAGCCTAAATGGTGCATAGTACCTTTCATCTATCTTGTTCAAGGTGTAATTAATTCGAATGAACCTCTGCCTTCCTTCTTTGTCTAGTATTTAAGTCTACAGCATACTTGGCTGTATTATCCTCAACACTGCTGCTGCAAAGACAACAGAACCAATCAGGTTAGAGTTTGCTCTGATATTAATTTTTACTTTAAGTTTTCCCACTGTCCAGTCCTCTAGACTACATGATCTCAGATTCAAGCATCAGGTTTCTGAGATCATTCTTGTTTTCCTCCCCAGGACCAATTGAATTTCAACATCCTCTCATTCTGCCTGTCCACACTATTTCCTACCTACCTTTCCAAAACAGTACCTTGCTTCTCACTAGCAGGCATATTACCCTCTTCCAAGACAAAAGTGCTATATGACAACACAATTTTCAAAAAAGTAGTCATTCCATACTAATTACATTGCTCATTGCATTTATCCCCTCCTGCCATGAGCCTGTTAATTTATTTCTAAACACTCTACCTCCACTTCAATCCCATGCAGTGTTAATTGCTTAATTCTGAAAAAATTCCCACTACTCAACACCATGCAGCTTGCACTTTTAGCCCAATTTGCATCTACTTTTCTTAGTTAACAGACAGCTTCTTGTCTTACAGATGAGTCGCTTTTTAAAATAATGTTAGGGCTTGTAAAAAGGTATCATTTCTTAGCAATCGATACACGCTAATCTCAATGTGTATGAGATGCGTCATTTAAAACCAATTTTTGTTTTTCTTTTACAAAGCAGATATAAAAGTGAGGAACAGCAACAATAATTTTATTACAATGAGACCCTGACTTAGAAGTTTTTAGGAATTATCAGTTATTGTAAGCAATGAAATATCAGGAAAGATTTCAGAGCCTAGTAAAAGTGCAGCCCTCATCCCACTCCAACAGGGGACATGATCTGCATTTCTACTGACTGCAAAGAGTCACTCTCACTTTCTCTCGGCGAAGCCCTTTACATCGCTCTGTCTTTCAAGCATTCTCCTTTGAAAGGCAGGAAATGGCTTTATCAGAAATCTGGTAGTGCTTCCTTTCTGCAAATCTACCTGGAGTGTGAGTTTGGGTCCTGGCTTCTCATCTCTTTGTGATGCTTGTTTTCCCTAGAACTTCTGAAGCTTATCTAGAATCTTTTTCACATCCATGTAGATTTTAGTACCTGTAGGGAAAAAGATCCAAAAGAAACTGGTACAGGAGAAAAGTAATGTGCTTGTGAATTCTTACAGTTTGCAGGAATGTACTTCTCTGTGCATGTTAAATAAACCTTGCCTAAATCTCTGTTTTAGATTATTTTAAGGTTGATCCCAAAGTACCACAACTTTGATAGGACTAGTTTCTTTTGCTATGACCAGATCTTAACTAATACTGGTCTTGGTGTCTTTCTATTAACTGATGCCAGAATATACATTCTGTGTGCTCTATTTATATTTAGCGCAGTCACCATCATCCCTCTCAATTTACTAATAATACCCTGCATAAATGTTTTACAGTTGTTTCCCTCCAACTTTTCAGGCACAGTCAAGAAGAGATTCTCTCTTCTTGAAATATCCTTAAGTTCAATTAAATTCTTCCTGAAAAGCCACATGATTAGTGCACTTTTTTTTTAATCTATAGATGTTTTATGAAAGCACATTTTTCTCAGAGTGGTGACTGAGTGCATCCTACATCCCTTCAATTTTTTTTACTGTTATATTTGATGTGCTCTAGAAGGGTGCTACTAATCTTCAATACCTCACTGTACATTTGTTTGATTTTCTCCTCCACAGAGGTTTTTGCTACAGCTTCCAGTAAATAATCATCCTATAGTTGAAGCAAGGGGCTGCTCCATGCTGTCTGATTGATCAATTTCTATTGAGCCTTCTTTTTTAATGCCCCCCACCCCCATTTTTAGCAATTTTTTTTCTGGGCACACATAAGCATTTCCTTGCAATGTCAGTAAGGTAGTTGTACTCAATTTACTGGATTTTTTCTCAGGTGGGAGAAAGATTATCACCAGGAGCTAAACTACTTTGCCACCATACTAACTGTTGATGTTTGTTGTACAACACAAAGTACAGTTTTGTACCTACCATAAATGTAGATGTTCGAAGATCCACATTGCTGCAGTCCTTACACTTGGGTAGTCCGCTGTCCTCGGTCGGCCCGAATATCAAAGTATTAGGCTGACGTCGGTCAAGGCGCTTAAGACTGACATCAGGACGGCAGGGTACAAATGCGCATGACCGACGTCATATCCTCAGTCTTTTCTTGCCCCAGATGTCAGAAGACCCTAAACAGAAAGGTCAAAAACCAAAAGACAGCAAAAACCAACCAACCACCCTTGTACTAACCATATGTACAATATATACAATATTCACAATATGTACAACCCAAACCACACAACCGCCTCTAACTACAGAGGGAAGGAGGGAATTGGTGACTGCAGCAATGTGGATCTTGAACATCTACATTTATGGTAGGTACAAAACTGTACTATGTTCTTCATCTCACATTGCTGCAGTCCTTACACTTGGGTAGAATCCCAAAGCAGAGATAAGGGAGGATGGCAAAACTATAAAGCAGTAGGAGCTGCCAAAATGCCCTGTAAAATTGCAGTGGCAAAACCAGCCCTCGATTTAGAGTAAAGTGGAAGGTGATAATGCTTAGAGAAAGTATGCACTGAACTCCAAGTAGCTGCCTCCAAAATATCTTTAGTTGCCACCCCCCTTAAAAAAGTGTAGAAGTGGCAGTAGCCCTAGTGGAATGAGGCCTAATCCCAGCTGGAATCTCCTTGCCATGATGGGAATAACAGAAAGCAATACAAAACCCAATCCACTTAGAAATAGTTTGTTTTGACACAGGCTTGCCCTGAGAACCCAAAGCAAAAGAAACAAATAACTGCTGAGACTGCCTGAACCCTTTAGTTCTGCTCAAATAATATCGCAACTGCCTGTGTATATCCAAAGTGTGCAAAATCTTTTCCCCTTTATTTTGGGGGTTTGCATAAAAAGTAGGCAAATGAATAGTTTGGTTTAAAGCCACACTAGAAACCACTTTAGGCATAAAGGAAGGATTTGTACAAAGATACCCTATCCTTATGGAAAATTAAGAAAGGCTCAACTGCCATAAGGGCCTGTAATTCAGAAACCCTTCTCGAGGTAATGGCCAACAAAAAGCAGTCTTCCATGATAAATATTTCAACTCAGCAGTAGCTGCAGGCTCAAAAGGTTGTAGAGTGAGTTTCTCCAACACAAAATTGAGATCCCAAGCAGGAGTAGGAGCTCTGGGGGTCTTATATTCTTTGCCCCTCTAAGGAATTGCTTAAACAAAGGATGAGAAAACAATGGTGGGTCACAGTCATAGTGAGCAGAAATTGCTGCAGCATGAACCTTAATAGAAGAGAAGGACAAACCTTTGTCCAGTAACTCAGTAAGATATTGAAGAGCCACACTTAAATTAGGCTTAGAAACATCAAATTCCTTTGCTGTACTCCAAAATAAAAATCTCTTCCATTTATCTGCGTACACTTTCCTTGTACTAGGCCTTCTGGCCTCCAAAATAACATTCAAAACTTGCTGTGGAAGCTGAGACCCTCCAGGGTTTAAAACAGAATATGCCAGGCTGTCAGGTGAAGAGAGTGAAGTTTGACATTGAGTAAATGACTGTTCTCCTGAGACAGCAGGTGTGGAATCAAGGCAAAGGCCATGGAGGCTCCCCAGACTTCTCAGTAATGGGTACCAGTGCTGTCGAGGCCAATCTGGAGCTATTAAAATCATCTTTGGCTTGTCCTGTCTAACCTTCAGGAGTACCTTTGGGAGGAGAGGCAGAGGTGGAAAGGCATACACATGAAGATTGCTCCAATTGAATGAAAGAGCATCCACTTTCCAAGCTGTGGGATGAAACCTTTTTGTGCAAAACTTTGGCAGCTTGTAGTTTAGTGGAGAAGCGAACAGATCTATGTCTGGAGTTCCCCATGACACTGTCAATTTCTGAAATACATGAGGATCCAATTTCCACTCGTGGGGATCCATAATTTGCCTGCTCAACACATCTGCTAAGGAGTTCTGTGCTCCGCAGAAACCTTGCCTGAAGATTTAGCTGTAAACTGAGAGCAGTCTCCCACAAAATCATTGCTTGCCTGCATAGAGGATAAGAATGTGTTCCCCCTTGCTTGTTGATGTACCACATGACAGTTGTGTTGTCTGTTAGAATCAACACCTGTCCTGGAAGAAGTAAATCCTTGAAAGCTATTAATGCAAATTGGACTGCTAACATCTCCTTCAAGTTGATATGTAGATGTTGAAGTCTGGCAGGCCACGTGTCTTGTACCCACTTTCCATTTAGATGAGCTCCCCAAGCTTCGTCTGAGGCATCTGTCGTTAGAATCTGACTCGCCTCTGGCCGGGTCACAGAGAGTCCCTTGTTTAGGTGACATTCCTGAGCCCACCACAAAAATTCCTTTTGAATGCAAGGTATTATTTGAATGACAGTGTCCAAATCTTGGCAGTGCTGTGTCCATACATTTTTGAGATACCATTGTAGCTTCCTCATATGCAGTTTGGCATTGGGAAGCACCAGAATACAAGATGCCATGAACCCCAAGGCTTGAAGGACTGTCCTTGCAGTCAGCCTGGACTGATGAGACAACTGATGGAAGTAAAGAGAAAGATTCTTTTGTTTGTCCGGGGTCAAAAAGGCCATCTGGGATGCTGTATTCAGTTTCACACCCAGAAAGCACATGTCCTGAGGGGGTACTAGACTGGAATTTATTTCGTTCACAGAATACCCCAGGCATCTTAGCACTGCTATCACATATTGCAAATGATGAAGAAGTTCGTCCTTTCCTTGGGCCAGAATCAGGCAATCGTCCAAATAAGGATAGATCTGTATTCCTCTTAGCCTGAAGAAAGCTATCACTGGAGCCAGAACCGCAGTAGATAAGCCAAAGGGCAATGCAGAGAACTGATAATGAGAAGTCCCAGCTCAGCAGATACTTCCTGCAACTTAGCCTGATAGGAACATGAAGGTAAGCCTCCTTGAGATCCAGAGTCACCATCCAGTGATCTTTGCCCAGCAGAGGTAAAAGCTGTTGTAACGTCAACATTTTGAACTTGGGAATGTCCAGATAAGTGTTGAGGATAGATAAATCCAAAATTGGTCTCCACGTGTTCCCCTTCTTTGGTACTAGGAACAAATAAAATCCTAGGCCCACTTCTGGCAGAGGGACGGTTGTATGGCCCCAATTTGGAGCAGAGAAATTTGCTTGTGAGTCTCTAGTCTTTGCTGAGGAGGAACGTCCGGCATGCCTTTGAAAGGAGGCAACGATGGAAATAAAACCTGTAACCTTGGTGTATGATATCCAATACCCATCTGTCTTGGGTAATCAAACTCAATTTTCCCTGAAGAGTGCCAACCTTCCTCCCAAAGGTGCTGCCAGGCAAGAAGGATCTGGCAGCTGAAAAGGTAGGTCATTGGGCCTGTTTAGAAGGACTGGCCCCTGCCCTCACCTGAAGATTGTGCAGGAGAACTCCCTGTTCTAGGTCTGAAGGAGCTCTGAGCTCTGCCCCTACCACGTCTAGATCTACCCCTAGACTGTGAATCATAAGAAGGGTATGTCCACCCCTTAGCAGGCCAATTCCTACTAAACTTGGAGGCTGGACTTGCAAAAAGCTTTAACAGTCTGCATAGACTTAGCCTTGTCTTCCATTTTCTTCAAGACTGACTCAACAGGTGAACCAAACAACACATCAGACTGTAAAGGAGCATCCAAAATCCTTGTCTTAACATGTTCAGATAAATTCTGATCCCTCAGCCAGGCGAAGAACTGACCAAGTGGCAGCCACCCTAGACGAGGCCTGTACAGCATCAAAACCACATTGTAAAGAATGCTTACCCACCTGTTCAGAGACATGTACTAAATCTTGTAATTCCTTACACTCAATGCCTTCAGAGCATCTACCTTAGACTTCAGTTGAGAAAGAAGATAGTTCTGATATTTCAACATGTGAAACTGGCAATTCAAAGCCCTCATGGCTAAGGTGGAAGAATTATAGACTTTCTTTCCCCATCTATCCAAAGCTCTGGCCTCTTTATCTGGAGGAACCGATTTTTACAACAGAGGCCTTGACACCCTTAGGTCCCTGACTAACAGTTTCTGGGTCCGCCCTAGGACTCTTATAAAGATATTTGTGAGCCTCAGGCACCCTATAATACCTATCTGGTTTAACAGGAGCAGGAGGCAAAGAATCAGGATTAAGTGAAGCCTCCGCAAACACATCTTCCACAACATCCAGAACAGGAGGTATAGCCAAAGGCCTATGCTGGGGTAAAAGCAAAAACTCCCTAAGCCTTTTCCTGGAATCAGAGAAGTCCTGACCTTCCCACTTAAAATGTTCCCTCATGGAATGAAGAGTCTCTGAAAAAGAAAAACCCTCTGGAGGAGAAGCAGAAGGGGTCGAATCATCTGCATCAGAATCAGAATAAGGAGAATACTCCTGCAAGTCTTCAGCCGAAGACTCTGAAACATCTGAAGGCTGCTCAAAACTCCCCAACTCTGGTTCCACCCTAGGCCTCTTATCTGGAGGGGGCAAAACCTCTAATCAAAGTAATTAAATCTTCTGCCATTTTAAGCATGTGCTTCTTGGGCACAGATCCTGAAGAACTAGGAGTGACACCCACAGAAGCTAAACCTGGCCTGCCTCTGGGAGAAGCCTTAGAAACAGAAGGAGAGGGCCTAACCACCCTAGGAAGGGAGGGGAGTATAGTAACCTGAGAAGCCCCTTCAGCCTGACCTGCCTCCTGAGAGGCCACATCCTGCAATAACAAAGTCTCCCCCTGGGACTCCAGAGAAGCCTCCGCGGAACCACCGGTTCCACTGACCTCTGAAGAACCGGCGTCCGCACGGACGACTCTTCTTGCCTGGGTTTAGCTGCCTTGTCTTTGCGCTTCTTGAAGAAGCGGGCATCTTATAATTGCACCGCTTCCCAAAGACCAACCTGGCACAATCTAACCTTTATTGAACCTAGCACAAAAGCGACACCCAACAACGTCGTGCTCAGGCCCCAAACAAGGAATACACAAAGTATGATAATCTCTATGCGGTATCTGTTTCCCACAAGAAATACAGTTATTCACTTTTTCTGACATCCCGTAAACCACTGAGGCAAGAAAAACTAAAATATTCTAACGGGTACTTAGCCAACTTTGACTCGGTCTGAAACTCCGAATTCGAAAAATTTCAGAACGAACGGCACGCGCTGCTTCTGCATCGGACCATGCGGCAAAAAAGACTGAGTATATGACGTCGGTCATGCGCATTTGTACCCTGACGTCCTGATGTCAGTCTTAAGCGCCTTGACCGACGTCAGCCTAATACTTTGATATTCGGGCCGACCGAGGACAGCGGACTACCCAAGTGTAAGGACTGCAGCAATGTGAGATGAAGAACATCACTGTATTAATATTGTAACTAGACTATACCTTAACTATTACCTATTATTGCCCCCTTTCTGCACATAATACTGCTAGGTTAAAGATGGCTGAAAATAAAATATAATCATCCACCTAAGTAAGAGAGTTGTTGTATCTTTCAGCTTTTCCCGGTTAGGGGTCGCCACAGCGGAACTCAGGTCCGCTAATGATTGGCAGTAGATTTTTACGTACCGTCTTTCCAGGCCTGACGCACAACCTTCAACGAAGGTACGTCCATTCATGCACGTCTCCACAAAGAAGACGCTTTAGCTGAGAATCGAACAAGACACCGTCTTACTGTGAGGCGACAACGCTAGCGCAGTACCACCACCGCAGCTTCCACCTAAGTAAGAGAGTAATACTTCTTTAACCATACAAATACAAAACTGTTACCCATCACTGTAAGGACCAGCTTTCTACTAAACACTAACTTTCAAACTGCTTCATGAAAGTTATTGCTCACCACCTGCCAACACACTTACAGTGCAGGGCTTGTCTTATTCACTGAGAAGCCAGGATCATCTTAAACTGCATAGACACCAATTCTCCTTTGCATCCTGTGAAAAGGCTTTCTCTAAGCTAGCCACAAAATCTCCACAGCTGACAAATTTCCACTGTTTAAAAAACAATGGAAAGCTCATCTCAAAACAGAAATTCAGTGTGACTGCTTAAGTAGCACAGTATATCATAACTGCATACTAAAGTCACTACAATGTTTCAAAATGTAGATGTAACCTGTTATTCTGTTGAATTTCAGATGGTTCTTCTTTATGGGAGAAACAAAATTACAGACTACAAAAGTATGTGTTTTGGGCATGAACATAAAAAAAGTTACTTTCACCATCAAGGACTACTGTAGTTAGAAAATACCATCTTTAATTATGAGGAAAGCTATCATATACATGACTGTATACACATCTCTATGTATATATGTCTAAATATTGTTCAGTTTGTTGCCAAGTATTACTATATACAATGCTCATCCAAGCTAATCTATGCTGTCAGTATTGCTGTTTGTACCTAGAGGGCCAGACTGTGGCAGAAAAGCAGTAGTGTAACAAGAGTGGGATGAAGGGGAATGACTGTCCCAAGAGCAAATTGTTAGGGGACGTGGTGGATAGGTTGTCTCTGCAGTTCCTCTTTTTTTGTACTGAACTGCCAATACAGAAAGACACTTGAGTTTGGAGTTTGATATTGGCTTTTTACATTGAGGACTGTGCATTGGCTGAATTAATGTAAGAAGCCATTCTGCTTCCAACAGTAATCTGAATAATTTTACTTTGGTGTTATATTGATGGCTGGGGTGGATTTGGTAGGGCATGATTGACTAGGAAGCCAATCCAAAGCCTTTTTTTTTGTTCTTCACTTGAAGAGCTGAGAGGGTGGGAAGTAGTTTGTGGGATCATTACAGGGTGCTAGACGAGCCACCTATACCTCTGCAGAAAAGGGTCAAGCAGCAGCCCACTTACCAGGTTAACAAATGTCTCACAAACACACACACACACACACACACACACACACGTAAATAAATAAATAACCTTCTACCTACCTTGCTTAGATTTGATTTAAGCCCATCCCTGGCACCACTAAATCCATCCAACAGTTATGATTTCAAAGCTTCCTGGGGAAGGTTAATCAATGCAATAAACAGACCCTCTGAAAACTTCTAAAAGGTTTACTCTAATCCTTTAATGTGTTAAAATAACAGTCAAACCAACTGCTAAAAACAGCAAAAACAATTGCCTCAAGCACTTTCGCTCGGTCAATACCGAGCTTCTTCAGAAGTAAAAATGTAATTAAATAAACAGCCATTAAATAGTTCAAAATACATTACATACCCATAATACCCCCACGCTTATTTAAAGTGGAATTACATCCCATTTAGTCTGTCAGCCATAAGACCATTGTTAAATAAATGATGCTGGATATGGCAATAAATAATAAACCAAAAAATCTTATTACATTTCAAACCACATATCTCTATCTATAAACCAAATCATTAAAATCAGTCATAAAATTTGTCATATTACTGCCCACAAAATTGATAATGGCATTTTTTTCTACCCGTTTGGCACATCAATTTTGTGGGCATATTGTGTAACAATGGTCTTATGGCTGACAGTCATACTAAATGGGATGTAATTCCACTTTAAATAAGTGTGGGGGTATTATGGGTATGTGATGTATTTTGAACTATTTAATGGCTGTTTATTTAATTACATTTTTACTTCTGAAGAATCTCGGTATTGACCGAGACAATTGTTTTTGCTGTTTTTAGCAGTTGGTTTGACTATTATTTTAACACATTAAAGTGTTTTGAATTTATCTGCCTTTCTTCCTTTGTGGCAACCGGGTCCTGTGGCCGTTGGGCAATATTCATTCTTGGTTGACTTTGTTATTTTTTTCTGAGTTTTTTAATCCTACTACTGCTTCATAACTAGTGGTCATCTGTTTAATTAGGCTACATATTCTTTTAACATTGCAATTATATCTGTCTTTTATTCTTTCACATTACTTTAGATAACCATTTCTGACATGCATACTACAGTTATACTAATCTATCCTGTAAAAAAATAAATCAGAAAAAATGGAGAACAAGCACAAAATGCATCAGCAACCAAAGTTTAGATAAATGTGAACAGAAAATTAAAATGTTCACTGAAATATGCAGAAAACCATATAGTGATGACACCATCCTACACTCTGAAAACAATTACTTGAAAGACTCATGAAAAAATCCAGTAACATTTCAACATGTTGATGCTGCTAAGAAACCCATTTTTTTTTTTTTTTTAAAGATTCCAGACCTGTATACAAATTGTTATACATTACATTCAAACATCTTAGCCTTGACATATAAAAATTAATCTAACAACATACCAACTTTAGTAAAACAAATTAAGTTCTGAATAGTAATGTGTAACAGAAACAATAATGTAGCAGGTACTAAATGCAATGGTGTAACACTCACCAAAAATAAAGAAACAACATACCTGTGGCATCAATGACTTGGCAATTAGGTATGCATCTTCAGCGTCTTTGGTTTTGTTTAAATTTTTGTAAGTTCTTCCTACATTCATGTGTGCCCCTATATCATCTATAGCAACATAAATGCAAGCATCAGTCAAAAGAAGCATTTCTGGATAACATGATCCTAATTTTGTAACATTTTAAATTACTAAAGAAATAAATCAGTTACATATGGTTTCGAAGCTGTGCAGGATAGTGCTCAGCATTATATAACAGTCACCTACAGAACCAACAACTTAGGGTTACCCAAGATCAGAAGCCCCAGGAAAGAATGGTGTTGCTCAGACTGACTTTTTTGTGTGTAAGGCTGCTTGGTTTAATTAACAGACTTCAACACTTTCATCATTCCATCCCGACCCCCTCGACCCCAAAAGACCACAATGTTAAGGTAATAACAGTGTCTGCCTATGTCTCTATCCTCCCCTCTCCCTCTCTTATTTTGGTTAATGTACTATCTGTCTCTGCATGTGCTTACACTTGTTATACTCCAACAGAAAAAAAAGACAATGTAAATACAATTCCCTTAACCTTTGCTCATGATGTAAATATCGACTGCCAACTTGCCTGTTTTTTTGGCAAAAAAGTCCAAAAGTTGCACATTTAAACGGATAGTATAACACCATTTTTATTCATTTACAACTAGCCAGCTACTCATTAATGCCTGACCAGTAACTCTGTTGTACTTGCCACAAAAATATAAAAGGCGAACACAGTACATCTGTCACAATATCCTGTTCTTTTACTAACCACAAAAGCAAATATATGAGAGAGTAACACTAGACAAGTATTTTTCTTTCTGCAGAATCAATACAGATTTGCAAATAGAGCCTCTAATTCACCATTTCTTTGTGTTTTCCGAGACCCTGTAATTTGCGCTAGTTTCTAAAAGCATGTACATTGACTGAATGTGAATCCAACTAAAGCTGCAAAGAATTCTAAACTGCCAGGCTAATACTAATTAGTGGACAATTTAAAACAATGTTATAAAACAGAAGAGGAGGCTAAAAAGTGTGTGTAAACAATACAAAGTTGATACTATGACAAAGCTGCCGTAAACAAAAGCAAAACTGTTCCACACTTCATGGAATGTTTATTAAATGGTGTAACATCCCACACTTAAGAATAGTGAACTTAGTCCTTGTACAGTCCTGATGCCTGCTTTTGTTCTCACATTCACACTGGTTATCAGACAATATCTCAAAGGGATGACAGTTCGCTTAATAACTAACTACTAGACACTATTATGAAACACAGGTAAAAAGGTTATTTGGAATTTAAAGGATTATCAATGAACTGTAATTCAACCTTTATAAAAAGCTCTCAACTTGATGACATATGGCTACACCTATAAGGAAGGAAATTACAAAGTTCTGACACCGCTAAGAAAACAGGATGCCAGGTGTTGAGACTACAAAGGGTAAATGCCACCTCTGCCAGGGAATGTTTTAGAACTAGAATTACTGTTTTGTAACAAAGAAAGAAAACATAAATTATAGGTCTTCACTTGAAGGACTATTTGTATGTGGAAAGAAGTTATATGCGGTTATATTTAACTACTGATATCAGCATTAGTAAGACAAGGCTACAGAAAGATTTTGTGTGGTACACTGATGGAATTCTTGAATGCTGTCTTGAAAGTGGGCAGTTGAAATCACATGGCAAAAATCTCACCAATGCCACAGAATACACTTCTAAAACTGCATCAGCAGTTAGGTGGATGGAGGGTTCTCACTGGGTGTCGTGCATCAGGACTCCAACACTTGTTAAAATACAATACAATACTCAACAGTGCATAGAGGGACAGGAAATGGGCTGATTGCTGGGAGGTACATATTATCCATCTCAGAACAACTGTCTGGTCATAGCATGGGTAAAGGTTCACATCATGATGTTAAATGAATGACTGAACAAGCCGCACACAGCTCTAGTTGTAATGTGGATTCTGATGCAAAGCTATGCTGGCGAGATGACATAAATCTGTCTGAGAAGAGGTGAAGGAAGAGTGGAGACACACATCCAGTACACACTTGCTTCCCATTAAAAATACTACTGTCCCTAATGAAGTCAGTGCTATAGAAGCTAATGCTGTACAGGAACTAGCTGGTGCTTTTCTGGAGTTTTCCTCAAAGTGATCTAAACTACCATTTTTATTTTTGCTACTGGCCAATGTGCTTGCTGCGTTTTTCAGCACTATCGCATTGGTGTAAGTTAACCATGTTTGCACAGGGCTGCTACCCGTTGCTCTTAACCGCATGCTGAGAAGCAGGACGACACTAAGCAAAACATGCTTACTGCTGCAGCTGCTGTACTGTCTTGTATTAATGTCCTGTACTTACTTCACCTGAACTTCCCCTACTCACTGCTTACACTCTTGTAGGTTTTTAATTGCTTACTGCTACTACGATCTCTTAAGATATTTTAACCTTTTAGGCAAATCTATTGCTATATTTTTGTTCTCTTATCCTTTTTATGAGTCATAGACTCAACTTGCCAAAATGGTAGCCCAAGAGACTTGTGTATTTTCTACAACTAGCTACGTAACACAAAGTGCAGCAGTGTAGGAATTGCCAAATTCTCACAGACAAACTATTACTTGGTGTACTTGACAGAGTCCGTGAAAAATGTACATATCTACACAAAATGGAGGCTACCCTCCCACCAAACATATTGGTCTGTGACCATCACATATCACCCACACCTTTACATGAACATACCACAAGTACAGTTGTGTAAGTCTCCTTACCATAACAGCAGATGTTCGAATGATCACTGCTTCAGAAGCCTTAGCTATATGGGTTATACCCAGCTAAGGATATAACAGCCAGCCAGCCAAGCTTCACAGCACTTTCCACACAACGGTTAGGCATGTCAAGGTGAGCTACCTAGAAAGACAAGTTTGAGCGCTAAGCCTTTCAGAGCTTTCATGCTAAATGAGAGAGGGAGGCCAAACATTGAGTGGGCATACATATATACATATATGGTTCCCTTTTAAATCACTGCAGCCCACATAGTTGAAGCTGAAAACGGTGAGACCAAAATGTAACTGCAGAATCACAAACTCCCGGAACATCGTCTTTCCTCTCCAGGAAAGTAACCACTTGGTCACCAAGGTGAACTTTGCCCTTTCTCTGCTGTAGTGCGATCTCGGAGTTGGTATACTTAAGTAAGGGATGGTGAGTGAAGCCCCACACTTCCATGGGTGTAATTTCCTACCCGATTATTTTTTGTTGGTGGTCAAGTGATTACTTTCCCGGAGTGGAAAGATGATGTTTCAGCAGTTCATGATTCTGCACTTACTACGTTTTGGTTTTGTCATTTTCAGCTTCGACGATGTGGGCTGCAACATTTTGAAGGTAAACCATATATATTGTATACATATACATATACATACATATATATATATATATATATATATATATACATATATTATATGTATGTATATATATATATATATATATATATATATACATATATTACATGTATGTATAGATATATATATATATATATATATATATATATATATATATATATATATACACACACACACACACACACACACACACACACACACACACACACACACACACACACACAGGCAAATATACTAAAAAAAAAAACTAAGGTGGGGGTGGAAGTAGGGAATGGCTACTGCAGCAGTGTTCGTTTGAACATCTACTGTTATGGTAAGTTTACTTACACAACTGTAATATGTTAGTCATACTGATCACTACTGCAGTAGCCTTAGCAATATAGGTAGACAACCCTAGCTTACATCATTTGGAAGATGGAAAGGGAAGGGTCCCTGACCCCTGGAGAATGACCCTAGCAAAGCTTGATCTAGACCTAGAGAAGGAATGAAGCTTGTAGTGCTTTGTAAAAGTATGTACAGAGGACTAAGTTGCTGCTTCAAGAATACTTCAAGAATCCAAGATCTGAGATTCCAAAAAGCCATAGGCGAAGTCAGATCCATAGTAGAGCAAGCCTTGACCCTGCCAGAAACAATTTTGTTATGGCGAGGATAACAAATGTTAATAGTCTAAGACAACCACTTGGAAATATGTTTAGACATAGGTTGTCCCTTCTTACCCTCACAAGAAATAATCTGAAGACCGTACTTGAGTTGTCTGTGGACATGTGAAGTACAGACTATTCTTTTTTTTCCTCATTTTTAGGTGCAGTGTAGAAAACAGGAAGATTGACAGTTTGGCTTAGAGTAAACTTGAATACTACTTTAGTCATAACATAAGGATTAGTTCTTAAAGAAACCCTGTCTCAGTGGAAAATGAGATAGAGATGACTCACCATAATGGCTTGAAACTCAGATACAGTTCTTGCAGAGGTCAGAGCAATCAGTAAAATTTTTGATGTTCTGAACTTCAAGTCAACCCAATGAGCAGGTTCAAAAGGAGCAAATATTAGCTTCTCTAACACACAATTAAGAAAAAGTACAGTTTTGTACCTACCATAAATGTAGATGTTCGAGTGCTAATACAGCTGCAGTAATCACAGATGGGTTCTCTGCCGTCAGGCGGGTCCTCGGTCGGCCGAATTCCAAAGTCTAGGTCCAGCGTCGGTTGTTGTCGCTTTCTTTCCTGACGTCAGTGAGGCAGGGGTATATAAGACACAGCCGACGCCATTTTCTTCAGTCTTTCTTGCCCCAGATGTCAGGTGCCCCCAGAAGGAAGGCAATACATAAATTATATTTATATACATGCAATGCAATATAATCAAAAATCAGTAGTTGCAAGCAAATATACCATAGAAGGATAACCCAAACAGGTTGTATGAAGAGGGGTTAGGCCCTAGGCCTTTACCAAGAGGGGAAGGAGGGAGGGAAACCTGTACTGCAGCTGTATTAGCACTCGAACATCTACATTTATGGTAGCTACAAAACTGTACTATGCTCATCGTGCATACAGCTGCAGTAATCACAGATGGGTAGAATCCCAAAGCTACGCACAGGGTGGTAGGCACTAGGTGGAACTGGGATGAGCCAGAATGCCCTGCAACACAGCAGTGGCAAAGCCTGCTCTAGTTTTGGAATATAAAGGCAGGTGGTAGTGTTTTGTGAAGGTATGCACAGAACTCCAAGCGGCTGCCTCCAAAATATCTTTGGTAGGAACTCCTCTGAGGAAGGCTGTAGAGGTAGCTGTGGCCCTGGTGGAGTGGGATCTAATGCCTGTAGGGACAGGTTTTCCATGATAGGAGTAACAAAACCGTATGCAGTGGCCTATTCATTTTGAAATTGTCTGTTTGGTAACTGGCTTCCTTTGAGCTCCTACAGCATAGGACACAAAGTTGTTCTGATTTCCTGAAAGGCTTTGTTCTGTCCAAATAATAACGTAGCTGTCTATGGATGTCTAAGGAGTGTAGCAGCCTTTCCCCTTTGTTTTGAGGATTGGGGCAAAAGGTAGGTAAGTGTATGGCTTGATTTAAAGCTACCCTGGATACCACTTTAGGCATAAATGACGGGTTGGTTAAAATGGAAACCCTGTCCTGATGGAAGATGAGAAAGGGCTGCACAGCCATGAGGGCTTGTAGTTCCGAAACCCTACGAGCTGAGGTAATGGCCAGAAGGAAAGCTGTTTTCCAGGACAAATATTGCAAATCTGTTGAGGCAGCTGGTTCAAAGGGAGGCAATGTTAATTTTTCTAGAATGTAATTAAGATCCCAGGCTGGCATTGGTTGTTTCCTTGGTGGTCTTATATTCTTAGCCCCTCTGAGGAACTGTCTTAAGAGTGGGTGAGAGAGTAAGGGTGGATCAGTGTTGAATTCTGCAGAAATGGCTGAGGCATGGATTTTTATGGAGGAAAATGCAAGTCCACTGTTCAGCAGTTCAGCTAGATACTGTAGTACCTGAAGCAAATTCAGTTTTCTAGGATCCTGGCCTTTTTTCTCATTCCAAGAGCAAAACAGTTTCCATTTTGCGGAGTAAGCCTTTCTAGTAGATGGCCTTCTGGCCTCCAAAATGACATCCTGCACCTCTTTGGTGAGTAGGGTCTGTTGTGGTGTTAAGGAATTTTCCATGAAGCGCGATTGAGTGTTTTCAGCTGACTGTGAAGAGTTTTGTAGCTGTGCTGAGTCAGTAGAAGAGGCATTAGAGGTAGGGACCAGGCAGGAGTATGTGTTAGGCTCCTCAGGAGTGGGTACCAGTGTTGTCTTGGCCAGTCTGGAGCAATCAGTATCATCTTCGGTCTGTCTGCTCTTGCTTTCAAGAGCAACTTGGGCAGAAGAGGCAGAGGTGGGAAAGTGTAAACTGTCCATGCTGCCCAACTGAATGAAAGGGCGTCCACTCTCCAGGCCTTTGGATGAAAGGTCCTTAACACTTTTTCCAATTGATGATTTCTGTGGGAGGCGAAGAGATCTATGTCTGGCCTTCCCCACGCTTGGATTATCTTTGTAAACACTTGAGGATGCAACTTCCATTCGTGTGGATCTGTCATATTTCTGCTTAGATTGTCTGCCAGCGTGTTTTCCAAACCTGGCAAGTACTGTGCTTGAAGTTCGATTTGCCATTCCAGAGCCAAGTTCCAAAGTGTCATGGCTAGTCTGCACAGGGGGTATGAATGTGTTCCTCCTTGTTTGTTTATGTACCACATTACTGTGGCGTTGTCTGTTCTTATCAATAATTGTCCTGGATGCAGGAGGTCCTTGAAAGCTGTAATTGCATTTATCACTGCTAGCATTTCTTTCTGATTGATGTGAAGGTGCTTTTCCTTTTGGGACCATTTGCCCTGAATGCACCTGTCTGTCATGTGCGCCCCCCCAGGCGTAATCTGAGGCGTCTGTTGTGATGACTTGATTTGCTTGAGGCTTGCAGAATGGGAGACCTGTGTTTGTTTTACATGCTTGGGCCCACCATAGAAATTCCTTTTGCAAACATGGAATTATTGGTATTATTGTTTCCAAACTGTGGCTGTGTTGAGACCATAGGTTTTTTTAGGTACCATTGAAGTTTCCTCATATGCAACTTTGCACATGGGATTAAAAGAATGCAAGATGCCATGAAGCCCAGAGCCTGCAGGATTTTCCTTGCAGTAAGCCTGGTACAATTTGCTAGTATTTTGAAGTACTGAGTTAGTTGCCCCTGTTTTTCTGGCGTAAGATAGGCCATCTGGGTGTTTGTGTCCAAGTTGGCACCCAGGAAAGATATTTTCTGAGATGGTGTTAGCCTGGATTTCTCTTTGTTGACTGTGTATCCCAGAGAATTCAGCATCCGTGTTACATAAGCCAGATGTTCCAGAAGTATGTGCTTGCCGTCCACTTGGATCAGGCAGTTGTCCAAATAAGGGTAAATTTGTATCCCTTGAATCCTGCAGTAGGCAATTACCGATGCCAGGCATTTCGTGAATACTCTGGGCACAGTAGATAAGCCAAAGGGCAATGCAGAGAATTGATAGTGGATTGAACCTGCAAGAAATCTGAGGTATCTTCTGCAGATTTGTCTGATTGGGACATGCAGGTATGCCTCCTTGAGGTCCAATGTTACCAGCCAAAACTCCTTGCCCAGCATGGGAAGAAGCTGCTGTAATGTGAGCATCTTGAATTTTGGTATGAGTAAAAATGTGTTTAGGATGGATAAGTCCAAAATGGGTCTCCAGTCGGTTCCTTTCCTTGGTACCAGGAATAGTCTGGAATAAAAACCTTGACCTTGTTCGTGAGTAGGTACCTCTTGAATAGCTTTCATGTCCATGAGCTTTGAAATTTGTAGTTGTGCCTCTGCCCTTTGATTCTGTGGCAGGTTTGGCATGCCTCTCATTTTTGGAAGAGTGTGAAAATGAAATCTGTAGCCTCTGTTTATAACGTCCAGGATCCATTTGTCTGTTGTGACAATATGCCAATTTCTTGTAAATAATGCCAGCTTTCCTCCCAAGGGTGCTGCCAGCTGAGACTTGCTTGGCATGGAAAGGAGGAAGTCATTGGGTTTGTTTCCTGTATTGTTGTGCACTGTCTTCGCCACCTCTTGGTGCTGGAGTTTGCCATTGCCTGCCTCTATATGATCCTTGTGATTGTCCTCTGCCCCTTGTGCCTGTATCTACCTCTTTGGGGCTTGTCCGTGGCTGGAAAGGACCAGTTTTTAGAAGGCCAATTTCTGCTAAAACGTGGTGGTTGAACCTGTAGAAAAGCTTTGACAGTTTGCATAGATTTGGCTTTTTCTTCCATTTTCCGTAGTATCTCCTCAGCATTAGTACCAAGTAGCACATCCTTTTGTAAAGGAGCATCTAGTAGTTTAGCTTTCACATGATCAGGCAAGATTTGTTCCCTAAGCCAGGCATGTCTACGAATGACTGATCCTGTAACAGAAGCTCTACTTGAGGCCTCTAGGGCATCATAGCCACATTGTAAGGTGTTTTACCCACTTGTTCTGCACTATGCATCATATCCTGCAACTCCTTCAAATCTGGTTGTTCAGGTTGAGACAATTTATTTCTTAACTGTGATAACAGAAACTGCTGATATTTAAGCATATGGAACTGACAATTTAAGGCCCTCATGGCTAGGGTGGCCGAGGTATATACCTTTTTCCCCACCTTTCTAAGGATCTTGACTCTCTTCGAAGGTAGTGGATTCTTAGCAGTAGAGGCCTTCATTCCCTTGGGGCCTTGAGAAATGGTTTCAGGGTCAGCATTATGGCTTTTGTAAAGAAATTGGTGAGAGTTAGGAACTCTGTAGTACCTATCAGGCTTGACTGGGGCAGGAGGCAGGGAATCCGGATTAAGGCAAGCCTCGACTAAACATCATCAAGTATGTCCAAGACAGGAGGTATCGCCAGAGGTCTGTGTTGAGGTAACAAAAGAAATTCCCTAAGTCTTTTCTTGGAATCAGAAAAGTCTTGGCCTTCCCAATGGAAGTGTTCCCTCAAGGTGTGCAAGGTTTCCCCAAAAGAAAAATCCTCTGGAGGAGATACAGAAGGAATGGACTGCTCTGCATCAGAATCTTCAAAAGGGGAGTAAGAGTGTTCCTCTACATCAGAATGTTCTGTAAAAATGGAGCCATGATCAGAAGAGGGAGAATCCTCCTCCACTCTGGGTCTCTTGTCTGGAGGGGGTTGGGAACCCCTGATAAGAGTAATTAAATCCTTAGCAATTTTTAGCATCTGCTTTTTAGGCATGGGGACTGGAGATGGGCCCTGTGCAACAGGCCTATTGGGATGCCTGGCTGATTTGGACTTAGTAAAGGCCTTAATGGAAAAGGAAGATGAGGGTCTAAAGACACCATGGGTGGAAGTGGACCTGTCCACATTAGGAGGCTCAACGCTCACAGTGGCTTCGGTGATTGTAGTCTGGGTATGGGCCGAGGTACCTGCGGTCTCGGTTAGAGAAGACACCGCCAAAGAAGTGTCGTCGGTAGTCGGGGACTGCATAGGCGTCTCGCTGAGAACCGGACCACGTGTAGCCGGTTTTGGCATCGTGTCGGTGGAGACCGTGGACCTCGCGAGTCGGTCCTTGTCCTTGCATTTTTTGCACAAAACGGTAGTCGGAGTCTCCGACGACATTTTATAATCAAAGGCTTTACCAAAAAAGTGTTGGGCGAACTCCGCCCGACGCTTAATAGTGCGTTTATTGAAAGTAGCGCAAAAGCGACAGCCCGAGACGTCGTGGTCTGGGCCTAAACAAGGTATGTAGAGGGAATGGAAATCCTTATGCGGTATTTGTTTCCCACAAGAAATACAATTGTTAACTTTTTCTGACATCGGTCTGAGGCAAGAAAAGTTTCCCCAGCGGGGTACTTAGCTTTAAAGAAGACTTCGGTTTCCAATTTTTCGTAAATTCAGGAGCTGGCCGACCGGCACTTGCGAACTGCTTCTGCTTCGGGCACCGCACGGCAAAAAAGACTGAAGAAAATGGTGTTGGCTGTGTCTTATATACCCCTGCCTCACTGACGTCAGGAAAGAAAGCGACAACAACCGACGCCGGACCTAGACTTTGGAATTCGGCCGACCGAGGACCCGCCTGACGGCAGAGAACCCATCTGTGATTACTGCAGCTGTATGCACGATGAACATGAGGGAGGAGTCACCACTTTTCTTGGAGGTCTCTTAAGCAAAATCCCTTTTAAAAACATTTTCACATGAGTATGAGAATGCATCATAAGAGAACCATGGGTAGACATGCTGAAACGGCCGACAAATTAACCTTGATGGAGGAGTTAGAAAGGCCACAGGATAGCAACTCACATAAATATTGTAAAACCAGGGAAAAGTTAAGCCCTGAATGGGTGCTGGTTATGCTTCTGGCACCAAATACAAAACATTTTCCATTTACTAATATACAATTTTCTTGCAGCAGGTTTCTTGCCTCCATTCCTATCTGCTGCACATACCTAGTAAGCAGGTACCTGAAGGGAATTAACAGCATAGTATCCAGGCAACCAGTTGAAGTTACATCAAATACCACTGTTTTTGTGTTAGTAAATCGTTTTTGTGAAGAAGCTTGTAGTAACGGTCCCTGGCCATTTCCAAAAGAAGGGAGAACCACTGCTGCCTGGGCCAGAAGGGAGGTACCACAATGATCTTGGGGGATTCCTTCTGAATCTTCAGAAGTACTCTGGACATCAGTGGAAACCGTTGAAAAAGCATACAGAAATATTTCAGACCAAGGCAAGGAAAAGGCATCTGTCTTCCAGGCCTTCTTGCATAGAGTCCTGGAACAGAATTTTGCCAGCTGCTTATTCAGAGAGAAGGCAAAGAGGTCTACCGGAGGAACTCCCCACAGATAAGATTAAAGCTTGGAAGACTCCCTGATCTAGTTTCCATCCATGAGGGTCTGCCTTTGTCCTGCTTACCTCGTCTGCCACACAATATTGCTCTCACAGGACACAAGATGGTCAGAGAGAATGCGCTATAAAGATATATCCAAAGCTAGCATGGGTAGTCTACAAATGAAGCAAGACCTGGTTATCCTCGACTGTTGATGTACCACATAACAGTGGTACTATCATTAACAATTTGAATAGGTCCAGGTGACTAAAGCTGATTCAGAGAGTTGACAGACTTGATTAGAAAAAGCAAGTCTTTTATATTTATGTTCTTGTGTCTGTCCTTGGTATCCTAAACACATTCTACTTTTATCCCTCCTGATATAGCAAAGTCTGAAGAGTCTCTGGTGATTGACTGCTTTGGAGCAGTGAGGGGGATGGGAACAAGGGGAGACCAGGATTTAGGGAATTTGGTCATCTTTACCAAGTGATTTTTCTTCTGACAAAACCAACAACTGGCATTTGAAAAGATAATGGGTACTGGTGCTGGGACCAAAGAGACTTAAGATACCATACATTGTATCTGTCTCATGTGGCTGCTTGCCATGGATATCATGAGAATTGCAGAATGAAAAACCCTAGAAACAGATGTACATACAGATCTATTTTTGCAGTTTAATTTCTCCAAGTCTTTTGGGTTTCTAATATCATGATGGGAATAGACCCCATTCCCAAGTCAAACTATGATTAAAGTTAATGAAATTAGAATAGTTTCAGTCTTTGATGTTAGCCAGAAGTGCTCTTCGCAGCACCCACAATGTGCTCTGAACTGACTCCTCCTGCAGTATGGAGTTAAATGCATCAGTAACATATCCAAGTACAAATGTAAATTCTTTTTTATAAGACTTATTGTTCCTACTACTATCAGGACTGTCTGAGTGCCCTTCTTCCACATTGCCCTTGTTTCTGCCTGTAAATACTGGTATTTTATCACTTTGTCTCTTTGCACGCAAGACATCGTAGTCATTGGGTGTAGCAATTTCAATCATCAATGCTACTTTTGTCTTCTTTTCCTAGACTATTATATCTGGTTTTCTCACATTTATTTTTTTGAACTGTTGGTAATGGGTGATCTCGTATGATACATTTTCTATAACGCTTTGTGGCTCATGCTTCCAATACTTCTCAGCTACTTCAATATTGCAATGTTGAATCCTCAATGTAACAGTTTTAACACACTATTATGCCTTTCAGTATGCAATCCTTCTGCCATTATTAGTGCATCACACCCAGCACCAAGATGTGCAACTGTTTCCAATTCTGTTTTACCAAACCTGCATTTGTCTGTTTCGTCCACATGTTCAATGGACTTTGTGAATCATTGTGTATGCAGTCCACTGTCCTGGGTCGCCAATATTAACTTTTCATTTTTTGATTTAAATTCACCTCTACCTAACCTTTCCTGCATTCGGTCCTGATCAACACGAGGCTGTTCCAAGAGTTTTCTGTACTTGCAACTATATTTATGCATTTTCCACATTTCTTGCCTTCTCATCTGATCCTTCACCTTATATTCTTTCGATTTGTTTGTTTTTTTTTTTTGGCACATTCAGTTGATGTCTGATTTTTTATCTACTTCTGGTTCGATTTCCATTCCTGCTTAACACTACGTTTCTGCTAAGAAGAGAAGTCATCTTAGACTTATTCTCATGTTTTAAAACTTATTACATTTGGATCTTGTGAGGTCAGCAAATATGTATGTAGTCCTATGATTGTGGATCTATACAAATAATCAATTTCGAGGAGGCCCACACCTTCTTCAGAATACTGGTATACACTGATTTTTATAAATCATTTGATAAGCATGAAGCACTTTTCTTGTTTTCTTGTCCAACAGATCGTATACCTTTGGGGGCCAGTCAATCACTCCAAAACTGTTACTTAAGACAGGAAGAACAAATTGGTTTATTGTCTGGACTTTGTTCTTAGATGTCAAAGCTGGTTCCAATACTAATTTTAGTCTTCTAAAATATTCCTTACTAAGTTTTATTCACATTTGTTCATGTTTTATTGTTGATCCTTCATCAATTCTCAAATATTTATATACTCCCTCTTGCTCGAGTTCTTTTATAACACATTCCTGTCCCAAACTGATATTTTCTTGGTGCTGCAGCTTTCCTGTCTTAAAGGCTACTTCTGCACATTTATCAAGACCAAGTGACATTCTTATATCATCTGAGGAAAGTTTTGACCACTTGCAGTTGTGTTTTCAGTTCCTCATCTGACAATCATCATAATTTTAAATCATACACATAAAGAAGATGAGAAGTCTTTACACTTTGTGGTTTTATGGAATCCACATTTTAGCCATGACCTAATCTGATAAGTAGGCAGCTTAATGGGTTAAGGGCAAGACAAAAAAGCAATGTCCCCCCTTGAATTTCTTAACCCTGGAATAATTTTTATCATGGCTTAACTGCAAAGTGGTTTGCCACTGTTCCATGCTCACTATAATGTAATTGCACAGTGAAGGGTGTATCTTATACATTTGTAAGCACTCTTATCCATGAATGTGGGATGCTGTCAAATGCTTTTTTATAGTCTATTCATGCTATACTTAGATTTGTCCCTTTTATACAGTTCTCCATTATGACTTTAACAACAAATGATCAAAGGATTTTTTTCTTTTGCTACCCTTTTGTTCCTATTGTCATGAATGAGTTTTCTTCTAAATGACTATAAACTCTATTGGCATGAATTCATGTGCACAGTTTATACATAGTCAGAAGGCAAGTTATTAGTCTATAGTTTTTAGGATAGCTTGCAGCTTCACTCTTAAGAAGGAGAATTGTTTTTCCTCTAGTTAATCAGGTTGGCGTCTGTTTAGAGTGTGCATATAAATAGTTCTTACTCATAGCTAAATCTTCATGTAAAAATGTTAATACTTTTTACCAGAAGTTAGGTACTGCATCTGGGTCTGGGTCTGGGGTTTTCCAGCTAGGAGCATTTCTCAATTTTGTTTCACTTTCTCTGGCTGTTAGTTCATCCCATTTCATATATTGTACATTTAAACTTCTTATTCTTTCTTTTACGTCTTCTATCCATTCAGCATCTTTATATTCCACAGGCTCTTCATAGATATTTCTCCAAAAATATATCAATTTCTTCTTTTTTTTGTGGTGTTTCAATTCCTTTTGCCTTGTTTCCCAATTCCTTATAAAACTTTTTTGGGTCATCTATTTTGTACGTTTCCTTTATATCTACCTGCATTATCTTCTAAGTTTTTTGCCTGTGCTGATATCTTTACTTTATTTGCAATAGCATACAACAGATCATGATCTGTTCTGATACTGGGCATTGCTTTTATCATTCATGTCTGCCTTTGAGTATTTTTCTTGGTCTGTTAATTCTTCTGTAATCTTCCAACAGTGACACTTCTTAACTGATTTACAGTTTTCTATATTCAATACTTCCATGATGGCATTTGATTTCTCCCCTTACTGCCCTGTGCTTTTGTTGTAAAGCTTTACCTGTTATTAATTTAGATGCATAGTAATATATCCTATTTCTTTCTGTTACATCACATGAGTTTCTATGAACAGTGCTGATTATTGTGTTCATTTGATTAATCAAACGTCTAACATTCTGGGTCTTACTGACTTTCTGAAGTCAGTTTCTTTCATTGATCTTAATATGTTTAGCCATCTCTATTAAATCAAGCAACTCTTCCATTTGATCATTTTCTTCTAAACTGAGGATACATTCTTAGTTCTATATTTCCTGTGGGCATTATACAGAAAGTTCCAGAATGTTTTCTTGTGCTATATTCTTTTCAGTTTCATCCTGTGTCATCCATTGCTCTTTCATATGGGAACTCATTGACCTACCACTCCATAACACTGACTGCATCAGAGTTGCCATAGTTTCCTCTTCCTTCCCTTGCTGCACATCTCCAACTGAACTTTTACACACGTTTCCTACTGAATGCTCCAAAGTATCTTCATATGGCAACTGATCAGATGTTTCCTGCTCCACTGGTTTCTCTTCAATTTGCAGATTCATTATTCTATCCTATCGTGGTCATATCAGAGTTAGATTTTCTACTCTAAATCCTTCACTTCGCAGGTAATCCATAACTTCAGTTTCTACTTTTATAACTTCTCCATTTCTAATCCTCATTTCTGCTTTCTCTTTTTGTTTTCTTACTTCTTGTATCATAAATGTTTCCCTATCCAGATGCCTTTTTGCCTGTATTTCTCTTCAAATATCTTTGGTGCTGCTCTTTTTGTATTGATTCATTTTGCTTTCTCCTTTGCATAAATATTGAACCATATTAAATATCTTTTTCTTTCCCCATGTCCTTATTTCTTCTTCAGATGCCACCTGCTCCTCATACTTCTCCTTAATTGGGGACGGACTCATTTTTCCATCATGCGATGTATTACCTATGTTAGACTTTCTACACCAAATCCTTCATTTCGCAGGTATTCTATAACTTCTGCTTCTATTTTTTTTTTTAACAACTTCTTTACTAATCTTCTGTTCTACGTTCCCCCTTTGTATTTTTTGTACTGTGAAATTTTCCATATCTGGGTGCCTTTGCCTGTATTTCTCTGAGAACATATTTGGAGCTGCTATTCTATACTGATTAAATTGGCTCTCTCCTTTGCATAAATATTGCGCCATATCAGATCTCTTTATTTCCCATGTCCATATTTTTTTTATACCTTCCAAAATCTCTGAATTTTTTCTTTATATTTTCGCACTTCCACAATGTCTTCTTTTTCCAAATGCCCCACAAATCTGCATTTGAAGCTTTTGACAGTTTTTGTTAAGCAAGAATTTTTCTTTTCTCTAATTTCTCTCCATCTTTTTGTACATCTTCTGTCTGGAAATTCTGGGCTTCTTGCACAATAGTAACAATATATAACTTTTTATCCCTAACAGTCCATGCTCTTCTTTGGCCTATCAGTTTCTGTGATTTTTGTGGACTACTACTTCCTTCTACAATGGGGGGGGGCATCCTCCCAGTGAGCCTGTCCTAACCCCACTGCAGGAATGTTTCAGTGTCTTGAGGATTCAAAACTGTCATTTTTTCAGTCTTGGCACCAGGGTTGGGCACTTTTTTATACTGGGACTTGTGCACCCAGCTGTCTTTTTTATTTTTTATTCTAATTCTATCCATCGTATATGCCATCTAAAATGCAGTCTATATATCAGTATTGCCTTGGTGAGATTTTATACAAAACAGGGTCCACCTCATGAAGGTACTCACCAAGACTTCAATTCCAGCAGTACTACTCTCCGTTGCTTGGCTGATTTTATCATCTCTCCATTCGGACCCCTGAATCAGTTTATCCCTCTAATTAAATTTGTTTAATAACCTCTGCAACAGTGGGTCCAAAAACGAATTCTCTGTTCAAAGGAGGATTTAAAATATATTTTTTCACATCTTCTGTGAGGTTTTGAGAATGCAGCTGGGCAAATATTCTCAAAACAGTACCAATGGCAATAGCTCTGGGAAAAAGTATCAACAGGGGCATACAGCACATCAATAAGTTGTGACCTCTGAAATGGAACAAATTAACAATTTAAAGCAGATATTTCTTCACAATAAGAAACTGCAGACAAAACATTTCTCATACTTTAACAAATTAGTCAGAATAAACTAACATATGCGCCCGAAAATTCACAATTCTGAAAATCAGAGGTGCAGAAGCATACACCTTTTCCCATACTTATCAGTTATTTTACCATCCTTACCAGAAAGTGAAGAAATTAAATTAACTAAACATTTAGCAGCAGCATGATTAGTTAAGCGGTCATTGCTGTGTTACACTTGGGATGAATGTATAAAAACCCAAAAGAAAAGTAACTTTCCTAAACAGGAAAATACATTTAAACAATTTTTAAAAATGGAGGTTTGTACCCCCTGAGCAAACTTATCTACCCAGTAATGGAAAAGCACAAGCTAATCATTGATCCTCAAAAGCTAGTAGAAGTGCGCTTTCTTTGGCAGCAGATAAGCGCCGAAAGGCATGACACTCAGACCTGTCTTTTTAGGAAGCTTGGCTCAAGCTGCCTAACAATTTTAGCATGTGAAAAGTGCCCTGAAGTTTTGGAAACTGGTCAGCCATTATATCCTTGGCTGGATATAACCCATATAGCTAAGAATGCTGTAGCAATGATCAGTATGATTAACATCTAATGTATTCTGAGGCTGCCCAAACCTCCTAAAAAAGGACTAGAGACACAGCAGAAGCGTAGAGAAAAACACCACCATCCTCAAACACTAAAACGTCACCAGGCAGCAAGCTGCCTACTGTAAACTAGCCACTGCCTCCATGCTTATGAGGTTAGACAAGGATAGAGTGACAGTTAAAGTCTCTCCAGCACTAACACCAGTGATGTTACAAGGTCTGGAAAGTCCCTCACTAAGGTCAGATATGAATATGGCCTTATAGTAGGCTTCATGGATATGAGTAACTTGAGGCACACTGTCATTAGGGAATCAAAAAGAGGCATGGTAGATCTTACCTTGTATGTGTTAAATGCAGATAAGACACTGGTGTAACGATGTGAGGTATTGCCAGCTATGCTAGGAGAAGGGCAGTGGATGTGTAACATATGCCAGCACAGCTAGCTGGAATTTTGTAAAGAATTATATGTCATTTGTATATCAAACTGATTTGTACAGATGCTTGTGTTGAAATGTGTTTGTAAATCTGCTTGTGTTAAAAATGTACCAATAGTGTGCCCTGCAGGACAGAAAAAGAAATACACATGTATTAATGTTAACTGTTTAATGTATATTGTTGAACGGAGGATACTGGAATAGAAGGTTAACCTCATTCCACCTAACTTTGAAAATAGGAATTAAATTACCTGGCTTAGTCCATAAAGATTGTGTCTTACAGTTATCAATGCAGCCAGAAACAGACATTCTATACTAGGAAGCTTTCTGCATTGCCTTTGGGGTGAACTAATTATTACTCTGCAAGGGTGGAGGTTTGAAATTGTTTTATGACTTTCAAGAGCAACAGCAGATCTTAGCAAGGCTGTGTGTGTATATTACTGACACGTGTTAAATCCTGACAACTTCTAGCCAATGGTGGTAGCATAGGAACCAGAAGTCAGATGACCAGATGTATGTGATGTCATTTTGTAATCTATGACAAAATTATGTCTAATATTAGATGAGACTAAAGTCTCATGGCATTCTGTTTTTGAAACCTGACAAGGAAGGACCCCCTCACCTACTTCATCTTGCCTTGCTCTAGTAAGTGACCAGGCAACAGCAATTCTTTAGATCAGTCAGGAAAATATAGTGAGACTAGTTAAGTACTGTGCTTTTGTATCTGTGTTATTTTAATATTTCCTGTGATTGAAACCTTGGTGTTTATTGTAAATAAATATTCCATATTTTCATGTTATTTTATTATCTATTACTAAACATATTTAAACTTTACATTGTGACTGGTCCTTCAGAGAATATTTTAAACCTTTGAGAGTACTTGTATCTATTTGGTGATTCTGTGGTCACTCATGAAAGCCTTTAATGCACTGGTCAAAACACTACCATTTGTATTAATATTAATTTCACTCATCATAATTGGGTACCCTTGTAAGAGCCTTAGAGAACCTGGCTTTGGAGTGTCTGGTGGCAGTAACTACCTTACAGTCATGGCAGAAAGGGGCATAGCTAGTTCATAGGTAGGTACTAGGCTATTGGCCCTAGGGCCTATATAAGCCTAGCCAAAAGGTACCCTGGCTTTCGCCACCCAAGAAAATTATTTTCCTGTGCCACTGTCGAGCAGAGCCACAGAAGTGATCCCCGTGGTGAATTTCCTATCTCCCATCCAATCATCAAGATTTTTCTTGAAGAGTGCTAATGAGGAGCTTTGTTTGATATAGATAGGCAGTTTGTTCCAGAGTATGGGAAGTCTCTGGGACAGGAATCTATCCCTCCAGCATGTTCTGTTTATTGTGGTGACAAGGTTTAGGTCCCTAGAGCATGTAGCTCGTAGGGATTGAGATTTCTTTAAGTGGAGCATGTCTAAAAGCTCTGGGTTTGACATAGCTTTGTGTGTTAGGCAGAGATCGCCTCTGAGTAGGTGATATGCGACGGAGTAAAGCTGCAGTTTTTTGAGACGGTCTGCGTAGGGCATCTGCCAGCCTTTCCCGGGTGTGTGTGAAAATCAAATTTCAAACAGTGTGCTTGTCAGCTGCTTAGAGCAGGGACACAAAGCATTGGTTTCACAGAGATAGTGGTGGAGGACTTGGCTTGGACACTCGTCTGAGGACTCGACTCTACAGCTGTGTCGGTGGGGAGTCCTACTGGGGATATGGAGAGACAAGGGAAAGCCAGCCCCAGGACTGTGAGTGTTCCCTGTGTGCTCTTAAAAGAGAGCCGCATCGGGAAATACTGGGTTTATATATTTTTGCTCCAAGTGAACATCCCTCTCCAGTGTCAGTGGTGAGGATTCAGGCTCCTTGACTCCTGGCCACGAGTGGGGACATCACAACTGGTTCTGAGTAGACTCTTACCTTCACCCAGAATGACTCCTGAACAGAAAGAAAAGAGAATTGGCCACAGCAAATGGTAAGTAGTCGGCATCATACGAAGAGAGGTCCAAGTACATGTTAGCTTGGGATGAGATGGTAGATGAACTTGCTTCACAAAGGAGGACTTGCACCTCTCATTCCCTGTCTTCCACTTACTGCTGGAAAGATCTGCTATCTTCATAATGGCGTAAGGCACAGTCCAGGTACTGGACATCCCATTATAGTAGATAAGATTACAGCAAATTCCAATTCTAACTATGTCAAGGCTGCTCTTCTCAATGCCAGAAGTCTTAAACTGCCTGACCTTAGGCATTCCTGCATCTTGAACACCTGTATGTCATAACTGACACTTTGTCTCACTGTAATTATCTCATTCTCTCTTTACCTGGATTATGCATTCAGACCTCAGCAAAACTGAAAAGGAGTTTCTACATTTTTCTGTAACTATATCACCTCTAGGGAGACTCCCAGACACTTGCATACCATACTCAGCGAACTTCAGCTTAATCTAAATAAAAATTTGTCTGCTATGGTATACCCTTCCTGGTCCCTGATCCTAAAATATTCCAGACTGTACTTCCTGAAATACCCATAATGAAAAATTGTTTTTCATGGTCAATTTTAATTACCCATCAATAAAATAGCAAACCTATACCTCAAAAGTCAGGTATGCCCAAAGATTCCTGGACTTTAATATTCCCTAGTACAATAGTTAACAAGCCCACTAGGGGCCAAATCATTCTAAATCATGTCCATTGTAACATGTGCCACCCCTATAGTACTGCCATCCTTCATTAAATCTGACCAAAGACTAGTGACCTTCTCTTTTAAAGTCTCCAGCACTTCTCACACACCCCCAGTAAACAAATCTTAATTTATGGACTTAAAGAAAAAAACTATTCAAACTGTATGATAAGTTCTCAAAAATTACTTGCAATATCACCAACTGGTTATGCTAAGAAGTTCTACTCCCACTTAGAAAAGTGCTTAGCTCTGATGGTCCACCCTAGAGCCAAATATTTTGGGAAACTGAAAAAAGTATCCCAGTGGTCCACCAGTATAATTAACTCTATAAAAAAGGGAAAAATGTAAAGTCATATAAAAAATCCAAATATACCCACATTAGAGACCCATCAAAAAAACTAAAAGCTGTTATCAGGAATCTAGCCATCTGAAGCTGAAAATGATTTCAAATCCCTCTTTACTTATGTCAGAAAAACTGAGAAAAAACACTTAGCAGTGTTGTGACCTAATCCAAAATGACACTTATTTTTATCCAAAGGACTCAGCTAATAGTCTTGCAAATAAGTTTAGCACACACTTTACCTAGGAAATGGTCATAAAAATTCTTCAAATCTAGGAATCCTTGACACCTAAGACTGTAAAGGAATATGCCCTAAATATGCTCTCCAATGCCAAAAACACCACTTCCATGGGTCCATAAAATGTACCTGTATACATAACAAATGGTGCCAAACACATCTTTGTGGAACCCCTCCTGAACTTATTCCACTTAAACTCGGCCATGGGATAAGTCCCTGACGTATAGAGATCTGCTGCTGTAATACCCATTCATAAGGGGAGCCCCTACCACAGACACCAGGAACTACAGACCCATTAGTCCAATTAGACTAACCTGCAGGGTCATGGAATGCATTATACCCAACTTCACAAACTGTGATATCAAAAATCTCATACACTTAGACCCTCAGCAGTTTACTTTTATGAAAAGGAGATCATTTCTACGTAATTTAATACATTTCTTCAAGAAGGCCACAGAGGCTGTGGACAGTGGTCACTCAGTCCACACATTTTATATGGATCTAGCCAAGGCATCTGACTCCATTACCCCATAAAGGTACTGTAAATAAGATAAGAAACTTAAATGTAGTCCCATACATAATAAAGTAGATCGCAAACTGGCTAAAAGATACAGCCCATATAATTAAAGCATTAAGTGTCTCCTCAGACAACAAGAAAGCACCTAGTTGTGTACTTCAGGGCTTGTATTCAGACCCTGCTATTTGGTAAATACATGTCTGACTTCTGAACAGTAAACCCAGACCTATGGCTAACAAAGTCTGCTGATGACCAAGTTGGGTTTACTGTTCAACTTCCCTTTGTTATGGCATCACTACGTCAAGAACTCACCCTTCCAAACCAATAGAATACTGAAAAAGGACTAAAATGGAATGTAAGCAGCATAATGGTGTTGCGTTTGGTAAAAAATAACTCTCCAACTTAGTATACTGTTAGCACCCCACCTCAATCTGATAAAGTAATCAGGTATCTTGGCACTTAGGTTGACAATTCCCTCTCTTTTGAGCATCATATAGCATCAGTAGTCAAGAAGATTTCCAACATGGAAGTTGTGTTTCACAATTACTACAGCTTTGAGCCAATCAAAACTGAGGGTTCTGAGCTTCAGAGTAAGAGGGTCTGAAAAACTGAAGCACTTCTTGAAGCTCTAACTAAAAGCCATGAAAACTGTATGGAAGCTTAAGTTTTTTTTAACATTTTGTTTGTCCCATGATTGTTGACCATCAAGCCTCCCTCTAATCAGGTATATTCATTCATTCTGTTTCCCGGGTCTCTCACCTGGGTTCAGGGTAAGGCATCATTCAGGCAGAAGAGGGGGACCTCTGTAACCTTGTCAGCAATTTGGCAGCAAAAGTATTTTGTGAAAGCCTGGCGATGCATACCACTGTGAAGTCTCACAATGCTTTCCCATGCGGGTACATGTTCCTGCTCACCAACTTTGAAGGCTGCCACACACTGGTTGGCTTATTAAGCCTAAAATCCACCTTCAGGCTCCATATGTGGATCCCTGTCCTCTTATGAGGAGACCCCTGAAGAATGTGTCTGATTTTGCACAGACCCGACCCCCCCCCCCAAATAAAAAAGATGAGCACTCTCCTATCAGCAGAATCAACAGCCTAAGCAATTAAACTCATATTGATAGATCCTTAATCAGGGCTTAATCCCTTTGTGTGACCAGTGCTGGCACTATATCAGAAATCCACACCACAGAGGAAGCCTGAATATGAAACTGATGCATAAAAATGAGAAGTAAGAAAACAGCACTTTGGAAATAATAAAAGGAGAAGTACAAGAAAATGGGTTAAGAAATAATAAAATGAATATAGGGATGTGAAGCAATTAAAACAGAACACAGAGGAATGAAGAGGAGACAGCGGAAAAAAGTCAAGACTGGATCTATATCCACCACGAGGAGCAGAAAATAAAACTATTCCAGGAGCTTCTCAGAGACTGTATGATCCACCAGTGAAGTTCTTTATACATGTGCCCTTCCTGATGGGTCCTCAAGAGAGCACTATTACTCCACCAACTAAAGTCCAGCACTTTTTAAAACAAAACCTCACATATGGCATCATCTGCATGCCCAGTCAAAGCAGAATATGACATAATATACCAGCTACATAACCATGTGCAATCTGAAGCTTGCCAATTCATTACCTACATACTAGCAACCATCCTCTGGTAAAAATCAAGAAATAATGTAAATTAGATGCTAAATTATCCAAAAATGTAAAATAAAATTATATACTTGACACACCTACAGGGAACTCCAATAAAGGCTTCTAGTTTAAGAAACTGCAGTTGTTTTACAAACTTACCATAACTGGAGATGATCATATAGATCACTGTCTCAGTCCTGTCTCTTGAGAATTTCTGCCTGCAACAGCCAGTGGTCGGCCTGAAAACAGGAGATTTTCACCATCCCCCAGCCAGCGAACACTCTCCTTACCCAAAATCAGTTGCATACAATAGTTATCAGCCGCCTGCCCTATATTTAGGTCTTTCTTATCCAAGGACCAAGGGTCCATCTGCCCCCCTTAAGGTTTACATGAGCAACCCTACTGCGACTCTGGCTAGGAGTAGCAGGAGAGAATATGGAATGGGGATGAGCAAAGGTATGGCCACAACGGATGACACTCACTTCTGCAAAGGAGTTTCTCACCAAGTAGCTCTACCATTCCCTCAAGCATGAAGTGGTTTTCTCAGCCTCCAAGATATATCGCACTTCCCTATATGCTCCCTGAAACACCCCCCCCCCCCCGGTCAAGAGAGGTGAGCAGGCCTTGCCCCTTCACTTCTCTCCCTCCCTCCCTGGCTTCTCCCAATTGTCAGTGCTGCTCACTGAAACCTGATCACCTGGGTCACAGTTAGGGCTACCATCAAGCCAGGCTAGAAACCACATTTTGGACCTATGCACTAAATTTAGCCTCCTTACAAAGACTAATGTTCAGTATAGCTTGCCTGCCATACAACATTCTGTACTGGCATATTGTGGAGTCTGCTGCCCTAATAATAGGACTGGCACTGTCAAAACTACAACATGCTATGTAGAAGCCCACTGCAGAGACCATGGTAAACATCTTAACTAGATCTTACTTGATCATTGAGTCAATGTCTGCCTTCTCCCATTCCACCCCCTCCCAGTACTTGATGTAATAAGAAGGACCAGAAAAACAGATGAAGCATCTAATCCCCAACAAAACAGAGGACAACACTCTCTTTCCAACCTGTACACCTTAGACAACTGGTCTAACAATAAGATGGAAATGTTACTTGTCTCTGGAACCTTTTATGTACTAAGCAGCTAATTAAAGAGTCACCTCCAATGGTAGTTGGTGAGCATCTCACTCCTCTGGGGCACTGTAAAGGGTATCACCCTTCTTAAAAGAGCAACATACAGATGCCTACAAGTCACAAGGACAGCATTTGTGAGGAGAGGCTTTAGATGACCCAAAGCTCCTATTTCTTTATTAAAAAACAACTTTATTAAATTATCACTTAAGACTCACACAAAAATAAATTAACCAAAAAAAATTAACATTTTTCCATTTATATAAATTATACATCACATATCTTTTACTTCTTTTTTAGTAATTATCATCAGTCCAATGTTACATAAACTGCTGAATTCCTGCCTTCCCTTAAACCTCACTCTTCCTGAACATTATTTTGCATGCATTCTTCCCACAAATTACATTTATTTCAATGCAATTTGTACTTCTTTTTTCTAAATATCTTCCAGTTCTTTTATCTCTTTTGTAATATTCAATACTTCAAATACAGCTGTTTAAGACTTTTGATTTCCATTTTTAGGAACTGTTTTTTTGGTAGCCAGCAGAATTACACTAAATATGGCCTTATTATATCTAGGCAAGAAAAAAAATCTTTAGTTTAGCCATTTGCTCACCGAATATTTCTGACAGACTACTCTATAGGAATTTCTAAAACTGGCCAAAACACATGTTCCCAGTTCTCTCTCTCTTCCCCCAACACACCTCCAGCACTTGCTATCTACTGGAGGAAAAATTCTATGAAGTCTGCTTTACAAGCAAGAAGCAAGCATTTCAAAGCAAAGATCCTAAACCTTCTGAACTTTGTTGCACACCTGGGAGCCATACATATGTCACTCCACTGTTTTCTTGTAAATTGCTTTTTCAGTCTCTGTTCCTAATCTTTTCTAACCTTGTCTGGTTGATTTTGATAGTTATCATGCAATACTTCACATGATATACTAATCATCTCTTTTAACAGCAGCTTTAATTCTAGATTCAACTCCATCAGAGCAAATCTTTCACTTAAGATTTCACTATCCCTCTTCTCTTTACCCATACTCTGACATCAATCTGTTGTAAGGAAAGCAGTTCCTAGCCTCAATCCAAACGTCTTCTTGGCCTCATCCCAAACTATTTATTTGCTCCCAATATGTTGGCTCCTTTGTCAGTTTTCTCCAGTAAATTCTAGCCTCCTCCTGCCTATTTCATGTACCCCTTACTTGCAGTCATCCATTTCTGCAAAGTTTCCCTTTTCCATTCTTGTACTGGCTTAGTTCTTCGAATACTCATTGTTATTTTATCAGTATTATATATTATTATATTCTGTATGGTTGCTGTTATTCTCCTTAAGGATCTGCATCCAAATCACATTCTCTCACGGTTTCTTGAACTCCTCCCCACCCCTGCTTCATTATAATCCCGGTCCATTTTGATTTACAACCTTCTGCTTGTGTGATGTACAGGAGTCTTAACCATGCAGCTCTAAGGTATCCCTTCAAATCAGGTAATCCTAAACCACCTTGTTCTACTGGAAGGATAAACTTATCCACACATAACTCTTGCCCTCTTCCCCTCCTAGACAAATTCCTTCAACTCTTTATTATTATCCACGTCTCCAATTGTTGGAAAAAATATGCCCTACCATATATAAAATTAAAGGGACTAATCATTTTCACTGCTGGTATCTTACTATTCTTATCCATGATACAGACAGTTGGCTTAGATGATTAAGGAAACTGTTGCTGTTTGTCCTCAGATGCAAGGTTTGATTCCCTAAGCCTCTATTGCTGAACAGTACAAATCTGGGCAAGTCACTTAACTAGACACTGCTCACAGGCTTAGTGTGAAAAATGGTCTATGGAGATCACTGCTCTACTCTGAAAACAAACAGAAATAAATAAACAAAACAAACAAGAGCTTCCGGTTTCTCAGTTTTTGTATTATCTTTTGTTTAGTCTCTTCCCATATACCCTTAGCTGCCACAACAGAAGCCTTTTTTAATCCATACTCGTAAATACTTTCCCATAAATACGGGAACTGCTGAACCAATTCATGTGTGGATATGTAATTTATGGCTATAGCCTTTGTTTTATCTTCATTAATTTTATATCCTGAAAAGACTTGAAATATCTCAATGTTCCACAACACTGAGTTCTCCTTTGCTGGATATATATTGGGTACAAATTTCATCTGCAATATAAAGCCAACTTGTCATGATTGCCATACCAGTTCTAGCCTTGCATTTCCAAGTGCCTTATTTTATCTGCCAGTGGTTCCAAATAAAAAGCAAATAACAAAGAGGGATGAGGATACCACACAGCCTGATTCCTTTGTTCTAATGCAACTCAGAGAGGAAACCTCCACCTTTAATTCTTGCCTTTGCTACTTCATATATCTTCCTAATTAACTGTATTATTGTATCAGGGAATACAAATACTTATATTGCCCTACTCATAAAATCCAAGCGTACTCTGTCAAATGTTTTTCTCTGCATAAAGGCACACCATCAACAAATGGTATTTTCTTACATTCTGCTTCCCTCTGGATCATTATTATTCAATTAATGTTGTCAAATGTTTGCCTCCCCTCCCCTAAATGATCCATATCTAATTTTGGCAAAACCTCTGCCATTCTTTTAGCTAGAAAACATATAAACACTTTATAATCATGGTTTAAAATTGACATGGATTTATATGAAACTGGGCTGGACAGATCTTTACCATCTTTAGGTAATACAGCCACCACAGCTTTCTTCCAAGATGTTGGTGTGTCCCCTCTTTTTAAAATACCATTAAACAAAATCTTCCAGATCTTTATCACTTTTGGTTTTCATAACTTCCACAGGAATACTATCTGTTCCTGGAGACATTCCCAAGATTGATTATACATCACCATTTTTATCTTACACCTTCCTTTCTTAACTATGTTGTTGAACCTCATTTACATTTAACCTTGGCATAATTCATTCTTCTATAAATAGGTCTATTTGAGCTATTTCTTGATTGCCACTTATCTTTGCTTTATACAAATGTTCATACAATTTCTGAAAAATCTCTAAAAACCTCTACAGGATCACTGGTTACTTTTCTTGTTATAGACTCCCTTAAGTTAAGTAACAACCCTTTATATTTTCTGCTGCTCAAGTTGTTGTGCTAAATGCTTTTGAGCTTTGGAATTATCACAAAATAGTTGCTTAACAGCAATCTTTCTCAGCTCAAGCATATTATCCATATTTTCTCTAGAGCACTTTGCATTTGTTCTTTTTTCCAAAGTGATTTTAGTCATTTTATAACACAATAACTTAACAGTATAGTAACAAGAAAAAACAAAAACTATGTATAATGTCCATAACAACTAAAAATGCAATATACATAGGAGCACACTTAATATTTCTCTAACAGATTAGACAATTTTATCCAAGCAATTAAATGAGTTGTGTTGTTAGTCCATACTTTTTATAGTAGCAATCTCATTCTTACAACTGTATTTCACAAGATGAATAAACTCAACTTTAAAGACAGCAGTAGACTGGGATTTCCAATTTTTAGTAGCAATTTTCCTTGCTATAGAAAGGATAGACCATAGTAAAAATGTTTGGTTTTTTAGAAATGACTTCAGGAACAGGAACACTGAAGAGGATAAGGGAGTCAGAAATTATACAGTTGTCATTCCATAGAGCTTTACAAATTAGTATTTAAAGTCTAACCAAAATGGGGAAATTATTTTGCAATTAACAACCATATGCATCCAGTCAGCATCAGGGTGTCCACATCTCCAGCATTTAATCGTTCTTGTACAGTATTGCTAGTTTATGTGGGGGTGAAAAACTTCTATATAAAAAATTCCATGTGTATACATGCCAGAACAGAGAAGATGCGGCTTCCTTCACAGACTGTAAAAGTTTTTTTTATCTTTTTCTGAGAATACTTGTCTATTAACTTCACTTGAATAACTCCAAAAAGAAACAGCTGTTTTGCTAAAATCATTTTAACAGATATGTATGAAGTGTTCTTGGGTGAGCTATTAATAACTGTTGAGATAAAATCCAAGATTTTTAAGTTACTCTTATTGTATGCCAATGAGGGTATGAGCTTAGCATGTATAAAATCCTTACAAGTTTGGATGTCCAGCCAACTGCAATTTTCACTTTGAATGTATATTTTTAAAATCCATATAAAGATGTTTGTATGGATTTGAGTATATGCTTCAAGCAATGTCTTATTACTATTAATAAGTAAGGTTTCAAGTATTGGATTTTCAATATGATGTATAAGAAGTATTATTCCAAAGCAACACTATGTTAATAAATGTGGAGTTTAAATAAAAATCAATATTTGGAAACCCTATACTTCCTTCATCCCAGCTTGCGGTATGCCAGAGAATAGGATTTCTTGTTTTTTTTTTTGGGATACCAAAGGAAGTTGAGTAATGAGTTATTAATTTTCTGTTTAATTATGACAGTTGGGGGAATTACTAGAACTTGGCCAATGAATAAGATTTTAGGTAACGGTATCATTTTCATTAAAGTTAAGTCTGTCTTCAAATGTGAAGTCTGTTCCAACTGTCAATTAGACTAGTAACTGAGTTTTGTAAGTTGTTGGTAATTAGATGAGTGATTTTTTATAATTAGATTCAATAATGATATTTAATATGCATGCGCGCCCAGTTTATGTCTCTTTTTGATCTAAGTTTCATAGTAACATTTTTATTCACTAGAAGTGCCTGAGTTTTATTGTGATTGAATTTTAGACCAGACATGTTTGCAAAGAAGTCTAGATTATGTACTAGGTGATTACTGAATTTTCAATATCACTAGAGGTTATTAGTAACTGCGGTGGTGGTGCTGCGGTAGCGTTGTCGCCTCACAGTAACACCTTGTCCTGTTCGATTCTCAGCTACAGCATCTTCTGTATGGAGACATGCATGAATGGGCATACCTTCGTTGAAGGTTGTGCATCAGGGGCCAGCAACTCGGCACGTAAAAATCTATTGCCAATCATTAGCGGACCGGAGTTCCGCTGTGGTGACCCCTAACTGGGAAAAGCCGAAAGATTTACATTAGAGGTTATTAGTAGGCCATCAAAAAGTTGCATCTTGGGGGATAATTTGTTTGACACTTTATATCCTTTAATGCTGTCATTATTTCTAACGTAATTTGCAAGAGGCTCAATAGCCAGGGCAAAGAATAATAGCAAGAGGGGGCACCTCTGTGAAGTACCTCTTAATATTTCGAATGGGTTAGATAGACTAGATCCAATCTTTCCATAGGCTACCGACTTTTCATACAGTTTTTTTTAATTAATCCTATAAAGTTTGGGGAGAAACTGTATTTTTGCAGAGCTTTAAACAGATATGGCCAACCTAGGGAGCTGAAAGCTTTATCTATAGCAAGGCTTAAAACAGAAAGCTCTTTTCTTGTTGCCAAGTCTATTAAGGACAGTAATCTTAATTACATTGTTTTGTACCTTTCTGTTTTTGATAAACTCGGTTTGGTCTTCATGAATTAATACTGAAAGATTATTATTCAATCTGTCTGCTAAAACAGACATGAATACCTTGCAATCAATGTTAAGCAAACAGATTGGCCTGTATGATGTGTAATGCATTTGCTCCTCTTCTTGGTCATACTCCCCTTCTTCTGTAATAATTTAACCTTTATCAGCCCATCTAAGTAATTCCTGCTAGTTCTTAACCACATCTCTTTCATTCCTACTTTGTTTTTATACTCCATTTTCTTTTTATCTCACTAACTCTAACTTCTGAAGATATTTCTATCTTCCCTAATAACACTCAGTTTCCACTACCCACTCCACAAATTCCTCTCTTTTTAACAGGCAGGTAGGGAACCTCTAATTTTTTATTTCATTACCCTAGATTATCTTGTTTTTTATTGGTATATGATCTGTAATAGTTATTAGATGTGTGTTGTAGCTTTCAAATGCAAATGTTCCAGTGAAATTTAATTTCTATGTAGACTAGCCCAGTTATTATACCTTGGGAAATACTATGCAAACTGAACAAGCTCCTGCTACTGAATTCACATCTATACCAAATGTTTCATAAATTTCTTCAGAAATGTATCGTCTTTTGTTATATTTGTCCTTTTAGGTCCTCCTGATACACCCTCACTACTGCAAATCAAGTTCCAATCCCTGCATACAGTTAATATTCCCTGCTTGATGCATGCTGATATTTCTCCCCAAATTTTCTTAAGATCCATAATAGAATAATCCTCCTCCTTTGGCAATAGTCTCTTACTACCACAAATCTATTTCCCTCTTCTATCACTATCACAGCCCTTCTAGCAATTACTACAATTACTCCCCTTTTCCTTTGTCCCTGATATTCTGATAAATATGTTCTGAAATCCTTTTTATCAAATTCACATGCTCATGTTTTCCAAACGAGTTTCCTGCAGCATTATTTGACTCTGACTTTAACATAATTCAATACTCTAATTTTTGTTTATACCCAAAAGACCATTTATATTCCAAGATATGGATAACATGGTAATTTTGATAAAAAGCCGTTTCCACCTATTATACATTAAATTTTTTGTGTATTTCAAACTTTTGTGTTACATATGCACACACACTAATGTTTGGCAGGCTAAATTTTTTTTTTATTTTTATTTATTTATTTTTACAGTGGTTTCTTCTTCTCTCCATTTTTACCTGTGTCACATTTTCTCAAGACTTTTTGTTTTAATGAAAACCTAATTTTTAAAACACTGCCATCCCCCATTAACTCAGAACAAACACATAAAACTATGTATATCTTCAAAAAATAAGTTTTAAATCTGGAGACTGGGATAAATGCAGCCATACGCATTACCTACCCTAAAATTAAGTTAAAGCATGACGCAGCCTGTTTCCACTTATACTGATTACTGTGTTTTTTGTTTTTTTTTTAACTCTATTCCCCTCCCAGATGTGGAAAACAGCTTGTATGCTTTCATTAACGTTTAGCCTCAAGAAAAAAGTGAACTGGCTATCTTTAAACAAAACTAAATTGCACACTGTTCTGTTACATGCATTAGAGTATTAAGGTTGTTAGAGAGGCTGCTATTCCCTTATACACTTCCCATAATTTCAAACCATTTTTCCACTGAACTGCTTGCCATTGTACCTTTACGTTTTGCATTTCCCTCAGCAAAGAATGTTTAAAATTTTCAATATTAATTGCTTGTCCCTGCTGAAAAAATGTCACCATAGAAAAGGGCTCAGCAAGGAATCTTTGTAAACTGTACTCGAAACAGAAAATGTACAGTTGCCTTCCTTTGCAGACTTCTTGACTCCCACCAATCATTAGTTAATGGAAAAAATAAAAAAAACAAGCTTTGCAGTTGTAAGAAAGTTAGCATTTTTCATAGCTTGCAACATTTTGTCTTATTTTTACATCCTACTTGAAAAGGCATTAATCTAGACATTCATCCTTGTAAAAATGAGAAAATATCTTATTTCTACACATAATATAATCAATGTACTTTTACATCCCACCCTCACACCAAAAGCCCAAGATATTAGCATTAAACTTGCATTTATCCAGCCCTCCTTCTCTTGTTTTCCTGTAAAGCCTATATTTCTTACAACTAAAAAGTACTTGTTTACTTTAATATCTTTAACATATACAACAGTCACTGACTACATACTACAACAAATGCTTTGCTATATACAACATGCAGTTTATCATAAGATATTTTCTACAAATACTAATGGGGACAAAACTTATTTTACTTAGATATTTTTTCCCTTTACTGTTCTTCTAAAATTTAATGAAATATAGTTGGGACTTGTGCTTTATAGTCAACCCAGAGGTTTAACAAAATTAGTAAAAGTTCAGTCTTTTACATCAACTTTTTCTTGCAAAGCCATATTTCACAAATGTGACTGATGCTTTACAGTCTTCCATTCATGCACTAATTTCAGTGTTGCTGGTCTTCATGTTCATCTCCCAACACCAGACTATGATTCAATTCCAATGTATTCCTGATTTCTCTAGTGAACCCCTGTACTTTTTTCTGTCCCACAAGGATTTCCTTTGTTACATAGGAAAAGGTTTCTCTGGTAAAGCATCTCCATGAAGGTTAATTTCAGAAGAATGAGAAGCAGAGTCCCCTTCTGCCTGCCGGTTCCCTTTTTTGTTGGATAAACTTTTTTTTTTTTTTTAATTTCCTCCTTAGCATATACTGCATCAGAAATTGACTTTGATCCTCCAGGAAAAAAATATTCCTAAGACAGTTGCAAACAGCAACTTGAATCTCACACCTGCCTCTCAACATTCCCTGATTGCTGGGATAAATTTCTTCTCTTCTGCCTGGTGTACAGTGAATAATCATTTTCTACAAACACTTGTATCTCCAATTTTTAATGCTTTGCCCTTCTGCCACAGTTTTGTCAAGATCAACTCTTTCTGTAGTTATCACCACATTTTTACAAATATAGCCCTTGGCTGGTTTCTCTTGGCAGGGTTTGGAGCATACACTCAATATGCCCTTTCAAACTGCAAATCCTGTTGTGGAGCACCTGTACAAGTTGCTTATTTGTGCTCTCATAAAATTAACACAGTCTGCGTCTTTCAGTTTCCCCTGGCACAGCAGGAAATCTCATTTTCTGTGTACGCTCTGCCTTTTAGCACTATTTTTATTTATTTATTTTGAAACCGCTCTTCTTGAAAAGCATTATACTCAGCCAGCTTTGTCTTTATTTCAGCCTATGATGTTTGCAGTTTTATTGGTTCAACATCTAAGTTAAAGCTTAATTTGAGTTGATAGACTCCTTCAATGTTTCATTTATTTAAATCTTCTCTGAGTATATTTGAATTAATTTAGTTCCTATAAATTATTTGAAGCCATCTCTCAAACCAAAGCTGCAGCTTGAACTGATTTTTGCAGAATAGCTGCAAAATTCTTCCCAGATAGTGTTTTCTCTTCACCTTTTCTGGTTGTTTTTTTCACTTTCTCCAAATTTCTTCTTTGCTGGCATGCAGACAGCGTACTTAATAGCCAATAACTGAATTTGACCCAGAAAAACAGTTTTGATGGCACTCCTTTTTCTCAGTCCTGTTTTCACACAGAGAGCTGAAGTTAAGCTGTTGATCACTGTGCAGCCATCTTGGAAGAAGGATCTGCATATTTTTTTGGCCATATAGTGATAGACACTTCTGGGAAAAACAGAACAGACACAGTCTAGCCAATAAAGGACTTAATTTGTCTTAGAAGTGTGCCCCACAGGAAGGGGAGGGGCAACTGATGAAAAGTTATGCGCAGAGTCCTTGACATCCCTAAATGTCGCAAAGATAAGGGCTTCTTGCTCCATTAACAATCCTCATCATGACACTGAATGCAAATGGCTGTTCACCTAACCTGTGCTCCAGAATGGTTACCCACTCACTTTCAGATTTATTTATTGCTTTTGTTTAGTGGGTCCGACTGGACACAAGTCCAATTTTCAGGGGAGGTTCTGGAAGAAATGCTCCATTTTACAGAATGAGTAGTAGGCAGTTATACAAAATTGACATTTGCAGTAATTGCACATACATACATACAGAGACTAGTAATGATATGACAGTTAATCAAAAAATAAACGTACATACATACATACATACAGTAGTAAATGCACATGCATAGAATAGCAATGATACTGCAGTAAATGAAAACATGACAGTTAAAACAGGAATACAGTACAATGTATGAGAGATTAATCACACAACATGCAAATGCTAGCTATTTATTTACTCTTTGTTGTCCAGGTTAGTCCCACTAGACCAGAAGTGTGTCAGGACCCTAAGCACTCGCCAAAAGTGATATTAAATTTGGACAGTCCGATGGTAGGCCCGGTACTGACACCAGCCCATGTTTCTCAAATGTGTATTCCCACTTGTGTGAGCATAGAACCATCAAAAGTCAAAGAATTGATAAACAGCCAGAGCCTCAAAAGCCCAAACTCTTAAGGATAATGTTTCAAAGACTATACACACATCCATAACATGCCCATTTATTCTCCACAAATTTATTTTGCTTTACAAAGAAAACTGAAAACTGTATAGCCAATCTCAATGACAAAAGAGAAAATGATTTGTCTGTATAAATGAACTTTGTTTCCTAAGAAATCCTATTTTTTGAAAAATTAAAGCATTCTTTAACCTTAAAAATAATTAGATTTTTTTTTCTTGCTGAAGAGACTACTACTGAAATATTTTTCCAACAAGGAAATTGCATGTTCAGAGAAAATTGGCAACCTGGTATAATGTGGGAAGAAGCAATGAACGTGATCACCAAGTGGAAGGAGTTGGACATGTGGATCATAGGTTCACAGGTAAATACTAGGCTGTTGATAAACAGAACCATTAGTAGTCCGGTCACAATACATCAGATGGTACATAACCATTGATGGGACAAATTTACACCTAGTTCTGACACCCTTCCATGAAGGCCTGAGGGGCCAGACCCGGGGTGAATTTACAACCGCCTATCCATTCATTGAGGTTATGCTTAAAGCTGGTCAAGGAGCATTTTTGGTTTACATCAAAAGAAAGACTAATCCATAAAAGAGGAATTATTTGGGATATGTATGTGTATCACCAGCAGGTCATATTTATATTTTGGTGGAAGTTAAAATTATTTGAGCAAATGTTGAGGGTGTTACTAGCACTGCAGATGTGCAGTAAGTTGCATATGATTGGATCTTTTGAGGTGTTGTACGCTAGGCAGATGTCCCCTTTCAAGAGTCTGTAAGAAACAGAAGGGAGAGAAAGTACTTATCTGTATAGCTCAGGAAGTCATATTTTGACTTATCTGTATAGCTCAAGAAGTCATGATTATCTCAGTAATTAAATGGTGTGGTCTTTCGAGCTGAATCATGTGCTTAGGTATATCCCAAAATGTCCACTATACCATGATGAATGGAGGAATAGAGAGAAGTGATATCTTTCTGAGATCTGAAAGAAATACCCTAAACCTTGGCTTTAGAGGAGTGTCACTACTGAAGTGCACCCCATCAAATGTACTAAAAAGGAAAAAAAAAAAGGGGGGGGGTGTGGATGAATGGATAGATAGATTTATTATTCAGGCAAAACAAAAGCATTTAGTGACAACAGTGAATAGATGGTAAAAAAGAAGTTATATACTTACCATAACATTCCATGTGAGTTGTTCACCTCGCCTTCATTCTTACAAATGGGTTTGGAGCCAATCCTTCGGCTCAGAGTCGGCCGCTTTCATAAGCACGAGGTTTTTGAGTAGCTCAAGGCTAAGTCCCTATCCCATGATGCTCTCTGCCTCACCTCAGATCTAGTTTGCTGATCCCAACATATACAATATAAGAAAAACATGAACATTACTCCAGCCGGAGTAAGAAATCCTAAGAATCCACCAGACGGCAAATCTCTTACTCGTTCAAGAAGCCAGGCGGGGGTAGGCGGGAGGGAATGTAAGAATGAAGGCAAGATGAACAACTCACATGGAATGCTATGGTAAGTACATAACTTTTTTATGTGAAGTTGTTCAATCTTGCCGTTCATTCTTACAAATGTGTAGCGTCCCAAGCACCATTCATCCTGTGTGGCTCACAGGAGTATATTCCTGAGGACAGTGGAACCAAAGGAAGCCCTGTCTCTGGAGGTCTTATCTACTTTGTAATGCGTAATGAAGGTATGTGGCTTTGACCAAGTGGCAGCTGCACATATCATGTCTAACGGCAGTCTAGCCATGTAAGCTGAAGAAGTAGAAACAGCTTTTGTGGAATGCGCCTTCACGTTATGTTCTAACAATTGATTCACGGAAGAATATGTGAATTTTATACGATCAGTCAACCATTTGGAAAGAGTGACCTTTGACACCGGTAGCCCTTTCTTGGTATCAGAATGAGAGACAAAAAGTTGTTCTGGTTTTCTAAATTCTTTTGTTCTCTCCAAATAAAATCTGAGTTGTCTGTGAACATCAAGTTTATGCAACATATACTCCAACTTGTTGGAATGGTTACTGAAGAAAGTTGGGAGTTCAATAGTTTGATTTAGATTAGCCTCCAAACAGACCTTTGGAAGGGAGGAAGGAAGGAAGGGTTAGTCCGGAGTGACACTCTGTCAGGGTGAAAAATCAAATATGGGGGTTTAATAGATAAGGCCTGAAGTTCGGACACCCTACTTGCTGATGTAACGGTCACCAAGAAAATGGTTTTCCAAGACAGGAATTTTAGTTGGCAGGAAGATGCAGGCTGAAATGGAGGAAGAATAATCCTATATAGAACAGAATGTAGGTTCCGGGGAGTGAAAGGTTGTCTAACTGGTGGTCTGAGATGTATGGTTCCTTTTAAGAAGGCTTTACATAACCTGAGACATAAGATTAGAACCTTCTGAACCGAGGTGAAAATTTGAAATTGCATCCAATTTAACACGTATGGTAGCTGCTACAGCACCTTCATTAAAAAGATTAGTCAAGAACTCTAATATGCGACGTACGGGTCAATATAATTTTGAGAAGCCCAGAAAGAAAACCGCTTCCACTTGCTGGCGTATAACTTTCTGGTTGAAGATTTATGTGAGGATACAAGGATATGCTGCACCTCCAAGGAAAGATTGTGGGACCTGGCTATGTTGGAAATTGGAGCAGCCAAGCTGTCAATCTGAGGAAGTGAAGGATGAAGAGCCCCTGACGAATGTGTCAGCAGATCTGGAACTGGGTCCAGAATCCAAGGTTCCTCTAGTTGGTAGAGTCAAAGGAAGGGGAACCAAATCTGTCGAGGTCAATACGGGGCTATCAGAAGTACAGTCTTCCCTAAGGCTTTGGCTTTCTGCAGACATTTTGGAATCAGGGGAATGGGTGGAAATGCATATAGGAGTCCCAGGGGCCAAATGTGTACAAAAGAATCCCTTGGGTTTTCCCATGGTGGGGGATTCAGGGCAAAGTAGCTTCTGCATTTGGCATTCATGAGGGATGCAAACAGGCTGCAGCAAGGCTGGCCCCATCCGCGGAAAATCATCTCCACTACGTTGTCTTTGAGTGACCACGCATGTGGCATCAGAATGGCTCTGCTTAGTTTGTCCGCGGTCACGCTGGATTTTCCCAGGATGTGCATAGCTATCAGAAAGTGCCCAGTGGATACAGCCCACTGCCAGACTCTTAAGGCCTCTCGGCACAGGGGATACGACTTGGTTCCCCCTTGCTTGTTGATATACCAGACTACTGACATGTCGGTCTGAATCGCAATTGTTCCCAGAGGAAGAGCGTCTTCGAAGTACTGAAACACCAAAAGTACTGCTCTCATCTCCAGGACATTGACGTGCAATTGTGACTCTGTCTCTGACCAGGTGCCTTAGGCCATTCTTCCCTTAAAAAGCCCCCCCCCCCCCATCAGAGAAGCATCCATGGTCACCATGGCTGATGGTGGGGGAAGAACAAATGGACGACCTACTGTTACATGGTGGCTGGTCAACCATTGAAGATCCTATTTGCATGAATCTGTAATGATTATCAAGAATGACATCGAAAGTTGTTGGTAAGACCACTGTGTGAAGAATAATCATTTAAGTATTCTCATGTGCATGCGCCCTACAGGAACTGCTATGAGAGTTGCTGCCATAGTACCTAGTAGTTTCAAAACTTGAGAAGCTGGTACTTTTTTGTATGTCAGAATGTGTGAAGCCTGTTGCCGAAATGTGACTATTCTTTCCAGTGGCAGTTTTACTATGGTGGTGGTGTCTAAATCTGCTCCGATAAAGGAAATACGCGGTGATGGTGACTATGCAGACTTGTTGAAATTTATAGTAATTCCTAACTGAGAACACAGCTTTAGTTGATGCCTGGAGGTGGCGGTGAGGAGCCAGTTATCCAGGTATGGAAACACTAGGAATCCTAGACGCCTCAGGTGAGCCATAACCACTGCCATGCATTTGGTAAACACTCTGGGGGCTGTTGTGAGACCAAAGGGCAGTGTTCGGAATTGATAATGACTGGCTCCTAGCCGGAAATGCAAGTGATCTCTGGATGGTCTGGCCATTTTGATATGATAGTACACATCCTTGAAATCTATAGAGCACACCCAATGGCCCATTTCTAGAAATGATGAATACACTGAAGCGTGACCATCCGGAACTTCTCCTTTACAAAAGTGTTGAGTTTGCTGTGGTCCAAGATGGGCCTCCAGTCCCCTGTTTCTTTGGAAATAAAAAGAATCTGGAGTAAGCTCCAGATCCTATCTGGTCTGCTGGGACTGGCTGGATGACTCTTTTCCAGCAACATTTGAATCTCTATGGTTGCTTGATCCCTGAGACTGGGTGGAACGTCTGGGATTTTCTTTCATATAGAGGGAGGTTCTGTGAAAGGAATGACATATCCTCTAGTAATAATGTTTTGTACCCAAGAATCTTTTGTAATTTTTAGTCAGGCATCTGGATACAAAGACAGCGACCCCTGACTGCCTCCAGAGTAGGACAGTCAGGCCTCCTTTCAAGAGCACTGGTAGAGCTTGCCAAAGAACTGATCCCTGTCACCCTGGTTTTGTGGACCCCCTCTGCCACCTGGGCGGCGTCTTCCATTATTGTCCCCTCCTCTGCCCTTGGAGGGGGTTTCACTGCGTGTGTTCTGAAAGGCTCCTTGGGACTTGCAGAACCACATTTTTCCTCCCTTTTGCCCTTTGGGGTAAGGTCTAGTGGGGTGGAAAAAAATGGACTCCTAAGGCAGATACAGTCATTCCATCTTGTTCACACCTAGTGAGGGTCTCCTTGAATTTAGGCCCAAAAAGGGACGAGCCATCAAATGGGGTATTAACAAAGGAAGACTTGAAGGCTTCCGCAAAGGAGCATAAGCGCATCCAGGAATGTCTCCTAAGAGCTATTATTGAACCCGCTGCCCGACTCGTGCCATCAGCTGCAGAAGACATAAGGCTCATGTACGAGTTAACTATAGAATTAAGGGTACTGAGCTGGGATGTCACCTTATCAGGAACACCCTCAGCTATAATACTCTGTAGTGTGTCAAATAGTTGAGCATTCGCATAGCAAATGTCGCCAAACTAAAAATGCATTTCCCATAGCAGTTCATAATCTTGGAGTCTCTATTAGAAGGATGGACAGTAGAAGAGGTTACAGACATCTCTTTCTTAGTGGCAGCTGCAACCACCATGGCATCAACCGGCATTCCTTTGGTAAGAAACATTTTGTCCTGTGGTGATGTAATAAACTTGTTAGGCCTCCGAGGGACAGGTTCCACAGTATCAGGAGACTAATGCCTTTCGAGCAACTAATTCCATTAGTTCATCGAAGGGTTGCTTCACCCAGGAGGTGGAGGGTTGAGAGGAAGTAGGAACAACAACCAGTGAAAGAGAGGAAGTAGGCCCTGATGAAATGAGTGTCTTAGAAGACAGAACTCACCTCATGGCATTGAAGGCTCCACTGCTCCGATGCGAGGAAGCAGCCAGTTCCGAAGAAGATGGTAACTTCCCTGGCGCCGAAACAGCGGGCTCCAACCCGGATGAAGGAGCCAAGCTCATCTGTGCCGAAGTTCTGAGCGGAAGGATCGGAACCAACCCATAGGTTCGACTCTCCAACCCCCCCCCCCCCCAGAGCCGACCGGAGAGTGTCAGCTCCCAGACACCTCAGACAGCATTGAAGTAGTCTGAGTCGACGGAGCCAATGGCACTGGAACAGGCCTCAGCTCCGAGGGTTCCACAATCATCAGTTCTACCTCCTCCGGCTTCGAAGGCCCTGCTCAGCTCTGAGGAGGAGCAGACACAGTAGGTAAGGAAGTCTTCGGCTCAAAGACCGGTTGGGCCGAGGCTGACAACAATTCTCCACATCCACATTGGAGAGGCTCCTCGAAGAACAAGTCAAAGGGATAGATGAAGCCACCGACTGTAAAATTGGTGATTTCAAACTTTCGAAGACTGGCTCCAATACCGGGGACCAGCTCCGAAAAACAAGCTTGGTGCTCTGTTCAGAGGACTGTGGGACTGGCGACCGCACCTTCTCAGCCAATTTCGGAGCAGAAAACTTTGGCTCTGAAGAAGCTTTCGAAGATTTAGATCCCTTCAATGATTTAGAAGTCTGGTCAGCCTTATCAAGAGCATCCTGAAAATCAGGTTTCAACAGCCCCTATACACTAACTTTCTCCTAAGTTCTAACAAGACTCTGCTGCTGAACAAATGACAAATGGAGCAGTCCTCCTGCAGATGGACTGCACCCTGACAATAAACAAAGGCAACATGTGACTCAGTAATTGACATTTTTTTGTCCACATTTAGGGCATTTTTTAAACCCTGATTTCTGTCTCTCTTTTTCCTTATGATCAGCCATAATTCAAAGAAATAACCAAATCTTTCTCTCTCTCTCTCTCTCTCTATATATATATATATATATATATATATATATATATATATATATATATATAAATATAAAACTGCCTAGGCAAACGAACACACTGGCTAGGCTAATACCAAACCCTAAGGTAAACAGTTAAAGATTCAATCAGTTAACTGCCTAGACAAACAAGCACCCTGAGGCTAACACCGAACTCTAATATCTACAGAAAAAGATACCAACAGCTACAGAAGCTGTAAACGGGTTTAGGGACCAACTAAAATGCGGCCATGAAAGGCCTAAGAGCAGCCGCTCTATAAACAAAGATTTACCTCAAAAAAGGATAAAGAATAGGACTAGTACTAGCCTATTGATAACCTGTGACAAAATACACACTTCTAAACAATTACTGCAGAAATATATAGACAAATTCTACAAAAGAAGAAAAATACTGGCCCGAGCTCCACTCTCGACCTGCGATCTGTTGCAGTGGCAAACTAGATCTGAGGTGGGGCAGAGAGCATCATGGGATAGGGACTTGGCCTCGAGCTATTCAAACATATTGAGCTTGTGAAAGCGGCCAACTCGGAGCCAAGGGATCACCTCCGAACCCATTTATAAGATTGAACAACTTCACATCAACTGTTCATGCATGAAGCCAAGCTCATCTTACTACAGGAAACAGCTGACATCATAGTAGAGGGATAAGGAGGTGTGAGATAAATGCCACAAGACAGAAACTAGAGGTAGTATTCACAGAAGTGTTAACTGTACCAGCAGCCAGTACACAGAAAAAAGAAGATGACAGAGTATAATGACTGGCTGCAGCAGTGGACAAGGGAGAAAGGCTTAGGACTGCTAGGAAAATGAGGCAGACTGGCCAATGTTGCACAAAGACCAGCTCCTTATTAGCAGGCATTCTTGATTAGCATTGGGTTAGAAAAGCAAACTTCAAGAGTCATACGTTTAAGACTCACCTTTGGTGCAGAAGACTGCAGATTCTATTCCCATGCCAGGTAGACTGATTGCTGACAATGCAGTGTAGCATAAGGGAAGTACTGTACTCCAGAGTTTGTTGTCCTTCAGATGAGAAGTTAAACCAAGATAAACCAAGATCCCATCTGCTTGAGTTGGATGTAGGACATTTTACATCCATCTAATCTAGAAAAGACTAGGGGTCCTTTAGAACTCTTATTTACAACATTTAAATATTTAAAAATACACAGATATCCAAATATATTTACACAGTCATAATTTCCTTTACAATCATACCAAATGTTCATCCCTATTAGTCCCCAGCTCCTTTTCCCATAACCACCATCTGATTTTACTTAATACTCTTGCTAAAAATCCATTTACCATTAAACATAAATTTTATTTATTTTCATTCCATATAAACCATATGACAAAATAGCTTATTTATTATTTTAGCATATTCTTTATTTCTATTCTTATAATATCCATATTTAATCACGAATGATTTTATCTGCTTCGTTTATATAGTTTTTCCCATAACATTTTTACTCTTACATTTCAGAAACATGTACTGTAGTTTTTTTCTTCTTCTTGACAAAGTAAACCTATTCTATCACTTTTCTTTTTATATGGCATATTTCCTTTTAATAGTAACTTATCTAATACCAAGCTACACAAAACATCCTTACATACTACTTTCTAATGCCATCTGCTTCTTATTTTTATAACTATTTTTTCATCCATTAGATTTTCCCATGGTTTACATAGTAATGCTTTATCATTACATTCTTTTACCATACTTTTCTATCTTCTTCTACTTCTATATCATCAGTTTTTATTTTCCACAAAAATATTTTTTCTTGGTAACATTTTTCATCATTTATACACTCTCTCTTTTTATCATACCCACCAGATTTATCATACTTGTACAGTTTTACTAATAATCTCTCATCTTTTTCATTTATCTACTTTAATTATTGTAATTAACTCTAAGCTCCCTTTATTTACATAGAAAAAAACTCATCTTTTTACTGGGTTTACTCTAGAACCCCATACAAATGGAACAATATTTTTTCATATACTGGTGGCAACAAATATACTAAGTATGCCATTTTTCATATCAATACTGACTCGATCAAATAAGCCTTCTGAATGACAATTTATATGTTCCCCATAAAAGACAGGTTTGTTTTATTTTTTCTATTTTTTTCCATGCATCTTTATTCACAAATTTTGCACCTAATACAGAAATGTCATTCATTGTAAAATATATACCCCCCCATCTTTACTTCATCACCTAAACCTTTACGTTGCTCTTTGTTTAAAGCCAAACCCCATCACCTCTAGACACTTACTTGTGCAAATTACATTTTTTACCCAAATATTGCTTTCTGCAATTATTACAATGTCATCTGCATATGTTAACAGAACTGGAATTCTTAACGTTTCAGGCATTATTATACCCCGCCGCCTTCCTTTAGTAATTTCACATACTATCACATTCATAACTGATGCAGAGAGTATACAATTCACTGGACATCCCTTTCATACACCACTCCTCAAATATACCCTCTTGGCTTAACCACCCACTTTCAAGTATTTCTACTTTATTATTATTATTATTATTACTATACATTGACATACATAATTTCCTAGCTTACTCAATAACATTACAGTCTTTTATTATTACTCATAAGACTGCACGTCCAACTGTATCAAATGTCTTAAGGTCTCCTATCATGACTTTCCCTTCTTATTTTCTGTTCATAATATTAACCACAATTGCTCCATCATTCTTGACAACCCTTCTCCTTTGCACTATATCTATTAACTTCTGCAATATTTTTCATTTTAGTTTCAAATCTTTTTTAAATGTTCATACAAATTATAATCATTATTGTTCAATGCCATCAGTGTCCAGGATTTTATCTTCTACCTGCCTTCTTCCATATGAATTTAAGTATTCCACTACATAGTTCTTTATACATAAAACCTTCATTAAACCATTCATTCAAATTCATTAAAAAAATTTATATATATATATATATATATATATATGGGTTACCTTTAGTTGATTGCTCAATTTACAGACAGACAAAAACACGAGTCTATAACACTGACAAGTCATATCCCCGACACGTGAAATTACCGACATTCAAATGACCGACACACAATAGACAGTCAAAATACCGACAAACTAACATCCTCTCCTGTTTGATATCTACTCCTCTGAAGTACAGGCTAACACAGAAGGTCTTTGATTAACAAAGTTTGCAGATGACTGCAAACTAGGAGCCATAATCGAAACTCCTAATAATGTGGACATCCTACAAAAGGGCCTCACTGAGACAGATGCCTGGTGTCAAAGCCATGGCCTCAAGCTCAATGCCAAAAAGTGCAGTGTCATCCCCTTTGGTAAAAATTCTGTACCCATGAACTACAACATAACCAGTAGTATACTTAAAGAAAGTATGATAAGAGACCTTGGGACACAGGTAAACAGTAGTCTCTCCTTTGATAATCACATTGCTACAGTAGTCAGGAAATCCTACGTGGCACACCTCATTACAAAAGGTTTCTCATCCAAAAAAAAAAAAAGAGGTCATTGTTCCCCTCTACTCATCACTCATTAGACCCATATAGAGTACAATGCCCCTTTTGGTATGTACCTCACAAGACATCTACAACAACTGGAAAGGCAGCAGAAATACCTCCCAAAGAGGATTGTCAGCTTCAAACAGATGTCCTACGCAGACTGTCTCAAAAAACTCCAGCTTTACTCTATCACATATCGCCTACTCAGAGGTGATCTCTGCCTAACATACAAAGCTATGTCAAACCCAGAGCTGTTGGACATGCTCCACTTAAAGAAATCCCAATCCCTCTGAGCTACACGCTCTAGGGACCTAAACCTTGTCACCACATAAACAGAAAATGCCGGAGGGATAGATTCCTGTCCCATAGACTTCCCATACTCTGGAGTAAACTACCTATCTATATCAAACAAAGCTCTTCATTAGCACTCTTCAAGAAAAATCTTGATGATTGGATGGGAAATAGGAAATTCACCCCGGGGATCACCTCTGTGGCTCTGCTCAACAGTGGCACAGGAAAATAATTTTCTTGGGTGGCAAAAGCCAGGGTACCTTTATGGCTGGGCTTGTATAGGCCCCAGGGCCGATAGCCTAGTACCTATGTATGAACCTATGAACCTATCAAGTGTGTGACGATATCCACCACCAAGTAGCAATCCAAAATGAGAACATCTGTCAAATATATAGTATAACAGCTGCATAATCATACCAGTTACTTGCAAAATAATATCAGAAAAGTAAAACTAAAAGCGCCAACGTAACTTCTGTAGTAGCCAATGTCTGGAAAGTAAAGCATTTGCACTCCCGTACAATGATAGCTTCATTAAAAGTAGAAAATATGACAGCACTAGGCTGATAGATGATGAAGCAATGAAACGGCGCTAATCCATTTCCTGTATCATTGCATTTGTAAGCAGTATCAATGTCAATATAATATACACCGTGGAATAAATCACAGAACAAAATTAAATTATGCGTCAAGTTACAGTACACTCACTTCCACAATTTTCAATTGTCTAACAGAGCTCTGACATTTAAGCATACATAGATTACATTTTTAACAGTCTTGCAATGTTCTTTACAAAATCTACAGGAGAGTATGCATCTCTGTGCTGTAATATCTGCTGAAACTGATTATGTCTCTGAACCAATCTACGCTTCTTTGGCGAAGGAGGCACTCCACTAGCCATACAAATCCATAGCTCATCAATTCAGTCTTGTTCTCGACACAAAGCACGCATGATAACATCTAGATTAGTAACCCTAGTGTCTACTAGACACTTTAATCTCCTGTGCCAGGCTTCGACCGAATTTTGGGTACGAAGCAGAAATAAATCATTCAGTTCAGCAATATTCCAGAACTTAATAGGGAATAAAGGTGGGAATCTCACAGAAGTGCAAGTGCGAGTAGCAAATTTCCGTACTTTCCCTTTAATGTAGTAATCTGAAAAATATCTAACTCCAGACTTTCCTCAGGGATAGTTACTTTTAGCAATGTGAATGTATCCAACACCTTCTCCTCTTGCAGAAACGCTAAAGCAACTAAAGACTTAATACATAGCTGAAACTGCATATTGCTATTATATAATGTACCAAGTCCCAAGCTTTGTACTTTACGCCATACAAAAGACTTTCGGCTTTTCCCGGTTAGAGGTCGCCACAGCGGAGCTTTGGTCCGTTCATGATTGGCAGTAGATATTTACGGTGCCGAGTTGCCAGCCTGAAGCCCAACCTTCAAAGAAGGTACGCCCATTCACGCTCGCACCTACCTGCATGTCTTTAACATCACTCAAATGCGGGGAGGACATGCAGACTCCACACATTCTGTCCAAAGTGAAATAGGCATTCTTTGGACTGAACATCCTAAAAATTTAAACGGATACTTTTAAAAGCAGCTATTTCAAAATCACACAGAATGAATTGGACAGAACATTCAAAACCACTCTCTGACATTAATGCAAATAAAGCATTCCAGAAATAGTTGTAACATTTTAGTGACTTTTTACTCATCAAACCATAAAACAGAGGGACAACTTTACTGTAGGATCCTAACTTTAATAAGCCATGTATGCTGTAAAGTTGTCTACACGTTATGCTTCTGTGAAAGAAAGCTCCATCCATCATCCATACTGAAGCACAGCTAAGGTCATATAGGTTATTGACTGTAGTGAAAGCACAGACAATGGTATCTGATGAAGCATCAGCTATACGCTTAGAAATGAAATATTTGTCCTTTAGTTTATAACTGGCACTATCTAGATTCATTAACGTTAGTTCGTGCCTGCCCTCAGTTAAATGGTATTTGCTTCTAATTCTCCTGATGTGCTGTAGCAGAGCTTTCCTAGTAGGAATATTATGCACGACATCTAGGGACGTAGAAGCCAAACTATCCTCTAACAGCTACACAAGGCATATCTCTACTGTACTGAGCTATAACTTTAAGTTCATTATACAATGAATATCGTTCAATCTCACTATGATCTCCAGCATGATGATGTGCAACAGATTTAATTAATTCATCACAATCAGTTTCTATTACAGTTACAGCTCTACCTTTACATCATGCACTATGCTTATCCTTACAGCACCAATGGATTTGATTCTTTCTACTACGTTCCAGGTAGTAGAGATAACCTTCTAGATGAAGCATTTGTTTTCCCCTTGGAGACACCAATGGAGTATACACATTGCCAATAATTCCTGGGCCTGATCTCAATTCTTCCAACATGACAATATTCAGCATTAGTTGCAATGGAAGGTAAACACTGTGTTAAACAGGGAGCTTACAATCCAAGATTAGTGTGATACAGCAGAGAGCTTACAATCCAAGTTTACCGTGATACAGCTAACGCAGTTATAGTAGTGATTGTCGGGGATTTAAATGTCGGTGATTCAGTATCCGGTTTCTGTTTGTCGGTAAATAGAATGTTCGATCAACTGAAGGACACAGACACACACACACACACACACACACACACACACACACACACACACACACACACACCTTACATTTTATACATTTCATACCCTATTCCATCTGGTCCTGCAGCTGAATCTATATTTACTTGTCCTGATACTTTATCCAGCTCATTTAAAGAAATCTACTTTTCTGTTAACTTTTGTACTTTCCATGTTTTTTTCACTGCCTTCTTTAAATATTTCTTCAATATAGTGTACTACACTATTCATAATCTTTTCCCCGAGTTCTTTCCATTTCCCCTTTTACATTTTGTATTTCTGAAGCCGCGGTGGTACAGCGGTAGCGTTGTTGCCTCACAGCAAAAGGTTCTGTTTGATTCTCGGCTGGAGTGCCTTCTGTGTGGAGTCTGCATGTCCTCCCCGCGGTCGAGTGGCCTCCGAAAGACATGCGTGAATGGGCGTGCCTTCGCTGAAGGCTGGGTGTCGGGCTGGCAACTCAGCACTATAAAAATCTACTGCCAATCATTAGGGGACCAGAGTTCCGCTGTGACGACCCCTAACTGGGAAAAGTCGAAAAGACAAACAACAACATTTTGCATTTCTCCCATTACACTATCATCTTCCTTTTCTAATCTGTTTAAGTAAATCAGTGCTTCTCTTTTTCCTTGTAAAAATATTTTTGTTTACATAAGTTTTTGTATTTTTTTTCTTGATTTCTTTTATGTAATTCTTTTTCTGTCAAAGTACTTTCTCTGATTTTCTAAATCTTCCACTGTATCATGTTGCTTTATTTTTTTCTTTTTCTACGTTTCTTACATCATATTGCTACTGTAAAATATTTCATTATATATTTCCTTAAATATTATCGACCATTCAGATAGATTTTTATAAAATGCTCTCACAGTAATAGGATCTTTCCAGAACTGTATTACTAATCTTTTTCCTTCTTCATTCCATGCTTTGTCATTTATCCTTTTTATTCCTTTGTATATACTACTCGTTTTCCTTTACCTCTAGCTATTCTGCAAGATGTGCAGAAAATCCTGTTTCAACTACCTCTCCTCCTCCTATAACTTAACCTTCAGATACTATACAATAATTTACTTCAGGTCTATATATTATCCTTTTTATCAAGTCCATGAATTTTTGCTTCAACCACATCCTATTGCTTCTGATTTTTCTTGTATCATTCCTTTTCTTTTTATGCTAGACTCTTAAATCACAATTAAAATCTCTTGTCATTATAAAAACACACCTCCACAAACGAAAAACGTAACACATGCAAAGAAGCCGTTAATAGGAACCACTGTGTACTTTGAACGTTCGTCTCCACAATGAAGACTTCTTCAGAATGAGTAAAGCCATCCCCCAACAAGCTTATAAATACACCCATTTAGATAATTAATCAATTAACTACATAATAAGTCCATAAAAAAACACACTTTAAAAACATAAATGAATATCAAAGTTCATGACAGTTATAACACATTACATATAAAGAAATGAAGACTCTAAAAACATACTACATAAAATACGCTGAACTATTAATATCACATTAAAAATTGTGCCTTTAATCTAGGGACAGGACTTATAGACACCCTACTGTTAAGACCAGGGGGTTCACTTGCATTTGTCCTAATCTGCCATCTTAATTCAGATAGCTCTAAAAAGTCATTCAATGGGCCACCCCTTTCCCCCAACTTTGTCTGTTCTAGAATAGTAAATCTAAAGCTATGACCTTCATTGGCAATATGTGCTGTCAAGGCATTTTTACTCTCCCTTCTTTTAATATCATACTAGTGTTGGTACACCCTGCTTCTAAGGGCATTTTTAGTTTTCCCAATATAACAACTAGGGCGCTGGGAACATAAGGCAAGGTATACTCCTGCTTTACTACTACAACAAAACCTGCTGTTAAGTTTATATTTTCCATAATTTGGAATGTTAATTTCCTTTCCTCCAATTATATGTTGACACTGCATACAGTAACCACAGTCTGTCATACCCCCTTTACTATTAGAAATATACTTGCATCTTTCCAGCATATTCTTGATGCAGCAATCCTTTTTATACACAATATTAGGATTAGTCCCTGCCAATTCAAGTTATTCAACTTTTGTATGAAAAATGTTCCAATTATGTTTTATAATATCATTAATTTTAGAAAAATGTTGATTGAAACTAAATATGCCCATGTTTCTAAATTGACTCTTACCATCCTCTTTGTCCTGTTTTTGTGGAACATTACCTATACCAAGTAAAGTAACAAAGAATCCATTATTTCTCTTTTGTATAACTTCATTTGCTCCAAAATTCATGATAATCAGAAACCATTCTGGCCAGTCATACCCCCTTGACCCTTAACTAATGAATTCTTTTGGTGGAGGGGGTAACTGCTATCCAAATGTAAAAGACTGTTTGAATATGTGGGCATACGGATTATATTAGAGGTAAACTGTCCTAAGGCCCCATCCTTTTTCAGAGGTTCATAGGCAGGTAACTAGGCTATCGGCCCATGGGCCTACGTAAGCCTAGCCAACAAGGTTCTCTGGCTTATGCCACCAAAGAAAGTTATTTTCCTGTGCCGCTGTCGAGCAGAGACACAGAAGTGATCCCCGGGGTGTATTTCCTATTCACTCATCAAGATTTTTCTTGAGTGCTAATGAAGAACTTTGCTTGACATAGATGGGTAGACTGTTCCAGAGTATGGGAAGTCTCTGGGACAGGAATCTATCCCTCCAGCATGTCCTGTTTATTGCGGTGACATGGTTTAGGTCCCTACAGCGTGTCGTTCAGAGGGACTGGGATTTCTTTACGTGCAGCATGTCCAACAGCTCTGGGTTTGACATAGCTTTATATGGTAGGCAGAGATCACCTCGGAGTAGGCGATATGCTACGGAGTAAAGCTGGAGTTTCTTGAGATGGTCAGTATAGGGCATATGTTTGAGGCCAGTAATCCTCTTTGTGAGGTACTTCTGTAGCCTTTCCAGTTGCTGCAGATGTCTTGTGAGGTATATTCCAAAAGGGGTGTTGTTCGGTCTTGTGAGGTATATTCCAAAAGGGGTGTTGTTCTCTATAATGGGTCTAATGAGTGTCGAGTAGAGGGGAACAATGACCTCTTTTTCCTGGATGAGAACCATTTTAGGATAAGGTGTGCCACGTAGAAGGACTTCCTGACTACTGTGGCGATGTGACTATCAAAGGACAGACTACTGTCCAACTGGGTCCCAAGGTCTCTTATCACACATTCGGTATTAAGTAGACTGCTGTCTATGTAGTAGTTTATGGGTACAGAGTTTTAACAAAAGGGATGACAATGCACTTTTTGGCATTGAGCTTGAGGCCATGGCTCTGACACCAGGCATCTGTCTCAGCGAGGCCCTTCTGTAGGATTTCCACATCATTTGGGTACTCAACTATGGCTCCTAGTTTGCAGTCATCTGTGAACTTTGTTAGCCAGAGGCCTTCTGTGTTAGCCTGTACTTCAGAGAAGTAGATACCAAACAGGAGAGGTCCCAGGACTGAACCCTGTGGTACTCCACTTGTCACTGGTTTGAGGTCAGATTTGGAGTGTGCAACTTTTACAGTGTGGGTTCTGTCAGTGAGCCAGTTGGCAACCCATCTTGTGACATAGGGATTTATACCTAGTTTAGTGAGTTTAGCTATAATTCCAGAATGGGGGATGGTGTCGAAAGCCTTGGCGAGGTCAAGATAGGCTGTGTGAACCACCTTACCCTCATCTACGGCTTTGGTGACTGCCTCAAAGAAGTCGATCAGGTTCAGGAGGCATGATCTGCCTTTCACAAACCCGAACTGGTTGGGATCCAGAGTTTGGAGGTTACCAATGTCTTTGTTTATGAGTTCCATGATGATACGTTCCATGGCCTTGCAGACCAGGCTCGTCAGGCTAATAGGGCGATAGTTCCCGGGATCAGTGGTGGCTCCCCCTTTGTGGAGTGGGATAACTGTTGCTGTACACCAGTCAGTGGGCACAAAGCCAGATGTGAGGCTATGATTGAACATGGTGCTTAGGTGGGGAGCCAGTTCATTCTGAAATTCATGTAAAATGCAACCTGGGATGTTGTCCGGTCCCATGGATGCTGTGGTTTTGGCTTTAGAAAGTGCAGCTTTTACCTGCGTAGTTGTGATTACAGGAACTCTGCATTCTTTCTGTATAGATATGGGCCCTTTAGGGGGTAAAGTTAGCACTGAACCTATCTGCCAGGATGTTGGCAATATCAGTTGGTTCTGTAATTTTCATGCCATTGTGCTGTAACTAAGAGCAGATCTGGGTGTTGCCATTGAGATTCTTGACATAGCTATAGAATGATTTGTGGTTGTCCTTAGAATCGGTGGTGATTTTGTTTTCATAGCTAGCTTTGGAGCATCTTATACGGGATCTCAGCTTCTTACTGAGGCTGACCAGGGAGCTCCTCCACTCACGGGATTTTACTCTCTTTTGCAACAATTTCTTCCTTCTGTTGTACAGTTTGTTTATGGCAGGGGACCACCAGATTGGCTTCCTTTTTTTGGAGGATAGCGTCTCGGTTCTGTTTGGGATAGCACGATCCATGCACTCATGTAAGTGCTTACAGAGTGCATTTGTGTAAGATTCAGCAGTCATAACTGTATTGTCCATCTGCATGTGTGTCATGAAGTTCCCCACTTCTGTCTTAAGAAGCATGAAGTTGGCTTTGGAGAAATTTTTTACCATGGTTTCCTTAATGGGGGGTGGGGGCGGGATGTGGATATCAAGGGTGATTAGCTTATGGTCGGATCGGACCAACGAGGAGTTGACTCCAGGTGTGGAACACCAGTCACTCATGTTAGTAATGACTAGGTCTAGGATACTGTTGCCCCTGGTGGGGGTGTGGATAAGTTGATCCAGGGCATTGGAGTTTATGAATTCTAGAAAGCGTTGTGTGAAGGTGTTGGTACAGTTTTCCCAGTTAATGGTGGGGTACGTGAAATCACCCATTATTAGGGTGTTTGGTTGAACCCTAATATTTTCCAGTACATCAAGAAAAGAGGAGTGAGAATCCTGGAGCATGGTGGGGTATCTGTAGCAAGCTGTAATTTGGATTGCAGTTTTGCCCAGAGTTAGTTGCACTTGGATAACCTTGGATGCATTATGCTGAGCAACTAGCCTGTAGGTGTGGATATCCTTAATGATAATGGACACACCTCTGCCTTTGGTGTTCCGGTCCAGGTTATATGGCCGAAAAGTGTGGTATGAGTTATAGCCTGGTAGTGCAGAGGTGCTCTCTGGAGCCTTGAACCAGGTCTCAGTCACTGCATAGATATCGATGTTCTCCATTTTAAGGAGTGCCTCGAGTGAGTGCATTTTGAGATTTAGACTTCTAGCATTGAGTAGCATTACCCTTAGTTTTTGCTTGCCTGTTCCTGTTATGGTGGTGAATTTGTCATTTGAACCTTGCCTAAAAAAGGCACTATAGGGGCGGCAAGAGCCTTAGCCAATATCCGGAATCCCAGGGGCGGCAGGTGCAGGCCATCTCTGGCAAAGTATTGTGGTCTGTCGACCATGTCATCCCAAGCAGACAGATACTGGATCCCCTTAGAATGACACCAGAAGCTCAATCATTTTGTTCTGGTACTGCGGTATCATTCTGGGTGATGGCAAAATGCTACTCAGGGCTAGGGTCATACCTGCCTGGGCTACAAGATCGGAGAGCTCTTCCAGGTCTCTTTTCATGTAGTTCAGGGAGGTATGTTTCAGGTCGTTCACACCAACATGGACAATGACAGAGTCATATCTGTACTTGTTGTGGAGTGACCTGAGTGCGTGGATTATGTGGCGGATCCCGGCACCCGACAGGTAGCGGACAGCAACCTTCTCCTTGTTTAGCTTGGTGAGTGGGACATCAGTGTGTCTGACTATAGAATCACCTACGAGTTGTGTGTTGGATACGTTGTTTTACCTTATTTGCTGTGGTTGAGTGGCACACTGAGTCTGTGGGCTATGTGTCATTTGGGTTGTGCTGGGGGGTGGAAGTTGCTTGCGTTTCTGATAGTAATATCTAAATAATTAATCTCTTCTCTTCATTATTGATAATATGTGTAAACTCCAAAGAATCCATGCTAGCTTTTATAAATTCTAAAAAATGGTCTAGCTCATACCTATCTTTGTTCCATAAAATAATGATATCGTCAAGGTAACGACCATAGAACTTCCAACTACTGGCAAAGAGACTTTTGAAAACAATGTCCCTTTCCCAAAATGCTAAAACAGTATTAGCAAATATGGGGGCACATGCTGCCCCCATTGCTACACCTTTCACATGTTTAAGTAGCTGCTGTTCAGATATAATGATATTTGTATCTAATACTATTTCCATAAGACTCCTAATGGTTAAAATACGGTTATGGTTAAGTGTAGTGTATTGGCAGAGATATTGGTAAAACCACTCAATGCCTGTGTCATGCGGTATAACTGAAAATAAGTCACAGTTATCAATAGTTATGAAAGTCAAGGTGTCATTAGACGTTTCACTATTCATTTTTGACAAAAAAATCCCAGGAATCTTTCAGAATCCATGGGCAGTCTTTCAAAATGTGTTTAAGCTGTGTGTCAATAAACCTGGCAATACGGTAAGTCTTAGATGCATGGGCATCCACTATTGGTCTGAGGGCTGGGTCCATTAAATCTTTATGTATCTTTGGGGCCCTAAAAATTGTAGGAAGTTTTGGATGTTCAACAGCCATGAATCGAAATTCCTCCACGCTAATTTGTTAACTGTCAAGGTGGAGGGAATTATGAGCAGTTCCAAATACCAGTCACTTTTGGCCCAAAACTTTCAGTCGTCTGTTAGAAAGATGAAGAGGAATTTTACCTTTCAACACGACAATGACAATGACCCCAAGCATACATTCAAAACAACAAAAGAATGGCTTAAGCAGAATAAAATTGAAGTTTTGGAATGGCCCAGACCTAAATCCAATACAAAATCTGTGGGGTGACCAGTAGAGGGCTGTGCACAAGAGATGCCCTCGCAATCTGACAGCTTTGGAGTGCTTTTGCAAGGAAGAGTGGCCAGATATTGCCAAGTCAAGATGTGCCATGCTGATAGACTCCAACCCAATACTGAATGCTGTAATTAAATCAAAAGGTGCTTCAACAAAGTCTTAGTTTAAGGGTGTGCACACTTGTAACCAGCTTATTGTACATTTTTTGTTTTTTATATTTTTTCCCCTAACAGATTTGTTTGTTTTTCAATTGAATATTACAGGTTACAGATCACATTAAAGGTGGGAAAAGTTTTGAAATGATTTATTGTGGTCTCATTTTTTATATCATAAAAAACCTGGCATTTTAACAGGGGTGTGTACACTTTTTATATCCACTGTACATTCTTAATATTTACAGGAAGCACTCTAATTTTTATTTTCCCTTTTCCTTAGATTCATGGTTTTATAAGTTTATAGTTAATTACTAGGCTAGCGTTCTTAATAGGCCATTATAAGCCTAGCCAATATATCTCCTAAAGGTGAGAATGAAATACTGTACCTTGCATCTGTGAGTCAATCACCTTAACCATTACATCAACCTCTAATCATTAGCTGTATATATTATTTTACACCCATTTCCTTTCTTTTTTCTTTTATACTTATCCCTTTAAAAATCATTTTTCTGTCCTTTATCCTTTTACCAACAGCATTTTATTTTTCCCTACCTCCCAATTTATGTCTTCATCACTTATGTCAAACCCTTTTTCTATGTCCTCCTTAGTATTCATTTTTTTCTTTTCTAATTTTTCTTCTATTTCTAATACTTCTAAAACGTCTTCTTTGTTCATTTTCTTTTTCCTTACTCTTGTTTTCATTTTTGCAATCTATCCTTAAATGTTCAACTGTGTTACATTTATAACATTTCAATTCACATTTCTGCATCATGCCCATCTCCCCATAAATATATTTTCTTTTATCACAGTTATTTATTAAATGCCCCTAACAGAAAAAAAAAAACATTTTGGGTTATCCCCAGTGTTTTACACCACCCCTATTACCCACCACATTTATCATGCTTAGCACATGTACATATTTTTTTTTATCAACAGATTATAACGTCATCCATCTGTTCATGAACCACTTTTATCAAACTTTTGCAATGTTCAGTACTTCTTTACATGTTTTCAAATGTCCTTCCAAAGTCTCACTTTCTACCTCTGTTCGAAATTATACATGAATTTTCTTTTTTGTTTTCCTGTTAAATGCTTTTATCTAATAAAGGTTCCATGGATTACAGTCTTTCATTTTTTCATATTCTCCAAGAAAATTTTCCACTGAAAAAAGAATCTCAAATATTATGTCATAAAATGTCTCTTTGTTGAGAATAAACCTCATATGTGCTTTTATACCCAAAGAAGCTATTAAATTGTCCCACACTTCATACCTGTCCATTTCTTGTCTTCTTTACTTTGAATCCTTACCACATACTTCCGTTTTTCATTTTCTTCAGCCTTCTTTTTTGCTACTTCCTTTTGCCTTTTTTTACTTTATCGGCATATGTTTTCTTTTCCATCTCACCACTACTCAGGATTGTCTCTGCATCCTCTCTTTGCATTTTCTGTATAATGTCCCCCCAAGAAACATCTCCATTTTCTGCCTCACTCTGTCTCATTTCTTTAAGTAAATGATTTCGCAATCCTTCTGACTAGAGGTTTGTAATTATACAATTATCATTTGACAACTAACCTCCATCAACTACATTTCTTTGAAATATCTCCTCAGAATCCTGAACACATTCTCTGGTCTTGATATTTGCTTTTTCCTCCATTTCTCTCACCACTCCATTATCTCCTTCTCTATCTGCCTCCTTGTTTTGCTGGGCAGACTCTGCACCTGGAATGAAAACAGAAGTGCTCCTGTAAAACTGGTCCCACTTGCAACAACGAGTAGGAAAAATTCCCCAATGCCCGGGCCAAAATTTCCTCTAGTAGCATAAATAATGCCTTGAGCTTCCCTTGAAAATCGGTTACTAGCCTACTGAGACTGACCTAGTCAACAACGGACAAATAAATAAAATGGAAAGGGGACAGAAGACCAGCACAAGCAGAAGGGAGTAGATACTCGGACAGTACACAGAAAGCAAAAAGGGTTGCAGAACTTAATTTACAAATATCAGAGAAAGGTGATATGGGGGAGTAGCACTCTAGTTAAAGGAGGGCATCAGATGCGAGGTAAGAAAAAAGGAAGAATACCAAACAAGGAGTGAGACAAGGGTGCAACCTGAATCAGAAGTTAAATTAAGTGCAATCACATGTAAATTACAGGAAGTAGGATCTGTGGTGGACTGATGCAGGCTATGGACCCCTAAACACAGATAGAATATCACAGGCTGGAAAAGAGAATAAAAGACTGGTGAAGAAAGAAGAGGGTATACTCATGGGGGATTAGAATCTGCCTGAAGATGAGCAAGACTTCAAGCTCTACTACAGATGGAGGAGAAATTGGCTAAAATCGTAGACTATAAGCGGCTCAGGAAACACGTACATGTTGTGTCAGAAAGGACAAAATTAAGGGGTCCTAGTGCAGCAGGTGTTGTGGATGTCCAGGTTAAGGACCCATTAGCAAACAGTGATGATGCCACTGTGGCGTTTATAGAGTAAAAAATAAAATAAATACGGCATGGGATTTTATACAAGATAATTAAACTGGTTAATTGAACTGGTCCCAATTTCTCTGTTCCAGTCTTTTTAGGCAACTGGGAGCAAATCAAAGGAGTGAAAAAGCTATGGGAATGGAGCAGGGATTGAGCACTCAGAGCAATAGACAAAGGTACAGGATGACACAAAATAGGTGATAAAGATAAGGCTAATATGGTGACTACAAATATTAGAACAGAATTTAGTGTAATAGCTAGAGGCTACAACATGTGGAAAGAGGGGTGAGAGGGTCATGGAAGAACAATGCAAGCTAGTAATGGTAGAGAGGGAGTTACCAGATGGCATTAGAAAAGGATATGGGGGCTTTTTAGGTACATAGCAGAAAGGCAAAAAGCAGGAATAGAATTTGCCAATCTGATGAAAAGAAGGAAAGAAAGAAATTATGTACTCACCATAATGTTCCATATGAGTTGTCCATTTTCAGTCTTCAACTGTTTGGTTTGGATCCAGTCACTGGATCTGACTCAGCCATTACTAAAGCTCGTGGTAACCAAAAAGTTCTCGGCTTCTCCCTTACCCATAATGCACCAACCGTTAACATACCTTAGATCTTGTTTGCTGAAAAATTAACAAGCACATATAAAAGGATACTTAATGTATGTTTTCTAAAGAGCAAACCATATCAAGAGCTCCATCAAAAGGACAGTGGTGTCCTTATAATATCTCATCCATCCAGATGTTTGTAAGCAACAAAGGATGGGAGTTGGTGGGCAGGAAGTTGAGGAAGAATGAAAATGGACAACACAGATGGAATGCTGTGGTTCATCTTCATCTGATGCTGTCAATTTTCATTCAATCCTCAACTACTGGGACACAGTCCCCAACAACCTAAACCCTAGGTGGACTCTAAGGATGGATATTCCTGAGCACAGCTGAACCAAAAGATACCCCACCTCTCAAGGACAGATATAACTTGTAATGAGTGATAAAGCTATGACAACTTGCTGCACAAACTTCGTCCATGGAAAACCTAGATAGAAATACTGAAGTTGCCATGGACCTAGTTGAATGGGCTCTTACCTTTTTAGTTTAGATAAGACCAAATTTGTTATAGATAAAAGAAATACAATCAGTCTGCCATATGGCTAAAGTTACTTTTGTAACTGGTTTACCCAATTAAAGATCTACAAAGGAAACAAACAACTGGTCTGTCTTTCTGATTTCTTTCATTTTATGCAGATAAAAATGTAACTGTCTGTAAACATCCAATAAATGTAAAAAGAAGTTATGTCGTACCATAACGTTCCATCTGTATTGTTGATCCTCGTTCAGTCATTACATGTGGGTATCGGTTCAGACCTCGGAACAGAGCTGGCCATCTTCCAAACTCACGTCAGCTACAAACTCCTGAGCAACTCTTACCCAGAATTCCCCCTCCCTGTTGCCTCAGATTGAGTTTGCAAGTCAAAAGAAGGTAGAGGCTACCTCTGGTCAAATGACCCAATAGAACTGGATGGTGAGATCCACTAGAAGCCACAGGAGGGGCAAGGAGGGAGGGTCGTAATGACTGAACGAGGATCAACAATGCAGATGGAACATTATGGTAAGACATAACTTCTTATCTGATATTGTTAATCCTCATTCATTCCTTACGAGTGGGACAGAGTCCCCAGCTACCTTTATTCCTGGGAGGCTTTCATGGAAGGACATTCTTGAGCACCATAGAACCAAAAGATGCTCTTCCCCTGGAGGCCAAATCCAATTTGCAATGATTGATGAAGGTATGAGTAGCAGCCCAAGTTGCAGCTGCACAAATGTCATGTAAAGAAGCTCTGGCATGGAATGCAGCAGAAGCTGCCACCGACCTTGTAGAATGAGCCTTTATGGTAGTAGGTAATGGAATATTACATTGTCTATAAATGAAGGTCATGCAGTCTTTCAACCCAATGTGACCTTAGCAACAGCACATGCTAATCTAGGTCCAGAATAGGCCAAAAATAATTGGTCTGATTTACGAGAGGCCTTAATCCTGTTTAAGTAGAAGTGAATTTGCCTGTGAATACCTAGGGCATATGTAGGCAATACTCTCCTTTGTTTGAATGATTGGGGAAGAAAACTGGCAATTCAATGGTTTGATTAATGGACATTTCAGAGATCACTTTTGGGAGAAAGGAAGGAAGGATTACTTCTCAACGACACACTATCTCTATGAAAAATCAAATATGGACTCTATGCGTAAGGCTTGAAGCTCAGAGATACATCTGGCAGAAGTAATGGCAGCCAAAAACAAGGTTTTCCATGACAAATATTTGAGGTCGCAAGAAGAAGCTGGTTCGAAAGGTGGCATTGTCAAAGCTTGTAGGACTAATGACAGGTCCCATGGTTGAGTAGGTTCTCTAAAAGGGGGTTTTAGAAGATTCACACCTTCTATGAAAGTCTTGCATAATGTGTGTGACACAAGAGAGGAGTCTTGGACACCATCATGAAAATTAGGTATTGCAGCCAAATGAACTCTAATGATAGAGGCAGAAGACCGGATTGAAATAGGGTAGCTAGATACGCCAGTACTATCAACACTGGTGCTGAAAAAGGATCTACCTGTTTTTTCTTTCAGCCAAAAGGTAAATCTTTTCCACTTGCTGAGATATGTAATTCTGGTTGAGGACTTATTAGATGCAATAAGAATGTCATGTACTGGGCAAAGAAAGATCATTCCGCCTGACAATCAAGGGAATTGGAGGAGCCAAGCTGTGAGCTTCAAGCTGTTCAAGTTGGGGTGAATCAGATTCTGCGGATGGGAAATCAACCCTGGGGTTGGATAGAGAATCCATGGTTGATCTAACAGGTGAGGCCAAAGGAAGGGGAACCAAATCTGACGAGGCCAATATGGTGCTATGAGGATTACTTTGCTCTTCAACTGGCAGGCTTTCTTCAGAAATTGGGGAATGAGGGGGGAGGTGGAAATGCATAAAGGAGACCCGGGGGCCAATTGTAGACTAGAGCATCCATGGGTGACTGTCCCAGAGGGGGAAATAAGGTGAAATAGTTGCTGCATTTGTAGTTGGTTGGGGATGCAAAGAGGTCAGAGCAAGGAAGACCCTAGTGGTTGAAAATCTCCGCCGCTATCAAGGGATTCAGGGACCACTCGTGAGGTTGTAGTATACACCTGCTGAGTCTGTCTGCTATCACGTTGGAACTCCCGGGAATGTGCGTTGCTAGAAGAAAACGGTTGGTAGCCATCACACAATGCCATATCCTCATGACCTCTCGACAGAGTGGGTAAAATTTGGTTCCGCCCTGTTTGTTGATGTACCATACCACCGCCATGTTGTCGGATTGTATCACAATAGTCCCAGACGGCAGCAGGGGATGGAATGCTTGCAGCGCCAGAAGCACCGCCCTCAGCTCTAGAACATTTATATGCAGATGGGCCTCCATTTTGGACCAAGTACCTTGGACTGTCTGTCCCTGATATAGCCCCCCCCACACCATCAGGGAGGCGTCCGTGGTCACTGTAGCCTTGGGCTGTTGGGGGGAGAAGGGGCGAGACCACTGTGACGGGTTGTGGGCCATCCACCAATTTAAATCCTGTTTGCATCTGTAAGTTAAGTGAATCTTGGCTGAAAGAGGGTACTGAAAGGGATACCACTGGGTGAGCAGTAGCCATTGTAGAAACCTCATGTGAAACCTGGCCAGGGGGACAATGGTGATGGAGGCTGCCATGGAACCCAACAACTGTAAAACAGTGTGAGCTGGGGATTTCTCCCTTGAAAGGACTGGGATCAGTTTTTGCTTTATCCTTAGAATTCTGTGCTCTGGAATGGATGCTCTAAAATTCTTTGTATTCAAGATGACCCCTATGAATTCTGTGGACTGAGATGCGGTGAGATTGGATTTTTGCCCATTTATGGTTATGCCTAGCCTTTCTGCAGAGAGGAGAGAGTATGCCAGGGCTTCTTCCAAAAGATGTCTGGTGGGGGCGGAGATGAGCCAGTCGTCTAGGTATGGAAACACCTGGAATCCTTGTAGTCGCAAGTGAGCTGTGACGACTGCCATGCACTTTGTGAACACTCTGGGGGCTGCAGAGAGTCCGAAGGGCAGTACTCTGAACTGGTAGTGACTGGCTCCCGCACGGAAGCAAAGGAATCTTCTTAATAGTCTCTCCACTTTTATGTGGTAGTACGCATCTTGAAGATCTATCGAGCACATCCAATCGTCTTTTTCCAAAAGTGGAAGGATAGACTGTATTGTGACCATCTGGAATTTTTGTACTTTTGCAAACTTGTTCACTACACTGAGATCCAAAATTGGTCTCCAGTCCCCGGTTTTCTTTGGCACCAAAAATAGTCTTCAGTAGAATCCGGATTCTATCTGGTCTGGAGGGACTATTTGGATGACTTTTTCTTAGCAGTCTTGAAATCTCTAATGCTGTTTCTTCCCTTTGACTGGGTGGAACGTCGGGTAAGTTTGTTAGGAGAGTGGGACAAAGGTCGAAGAGAATATGATAACCTCTGGTTATTATCCTTTGTACCAGAGATTCGGTGGTGATGGTTAGCCAGGCAGAAGTGTACAAAGAGAAACGACCCCCAACCGCTTCCAGAGGAAAGCAGTTGGGCCGCTCTTCGGGAGCGCTGGTAGAATTGGCCAGGGAAAGAGTTCCTGGAACCCTGGTTACGCGGACCCCCCCCTCACCTCAAAAAGGGCGCTTTCCTGTGAGTTTCCCCCTCTGCCTCTCTGTTTAAGAATTTCAAGAATATCAATAAAGTATACCTCAGAGGGTTAGTGGAGGGGACCCTTCCCCATCATCAAAGTCTGTGTCTTCAGTAAGGGACTCTTCTGTGGAATCCATGTGCTTCCTCTTGCACGAGCTCTTTTGATGTAATTCCTCAGAGGGAGAAGCTGGGGAAGACGGTGTAAAAGGGGTCTCCTGTGGGAGTATATCCTGAGGCCCTTTCGCCCGGTGTCTGCTAGGAGCAACTTGTGTACATTACGGTCCAGAGGAAGATGGGGAGAGTGATAGCACAGATCGCCAACTGATGCCAGAGCCTTCTCCATTAGCTGGAAGGCCGGTCCACCTGAAGAGGGGTGAGTGCCCAGGGCAGGGGTCACCCCTCTCCTAATTGGCTCAGTCTGCTGACTCAGAGTCCCTGGATGGCTGTGAAACACCAAATTATGTATGCCACAGCTGCCATCCTGGGTCGTAGCAAAACTCTCCTGCCACAAAGGCAACTGCGGCTCCATAGTGAGGTCCATAAAGGGAACCATAGTGGGGGAAGACTGTGCTATATCAAGGGGCTTCAAAGGCAATGAAGTAGGGTTCTTTGGTAAAGGGTGATCACCTCCTGAGGAAGGATAGGTCTTGGGGGATGGGACACCTCTGGCCAAAAGCACTTGATCCACAAGACGCATCACGTCGTGTTCAGAGAGGCTTCTAGTGGATTTCACGGACACTACTGAGGGGGTGTCAGGTCTATCCAAAGATGGAGCAAGCTCGGTGCCCACCTCGGAGGTCTGCTCTGAAAACAACGAGGCTGTAAAGGACTGAACTACAGGTGTCTGCACCGAGGAAATAATCAGTGCCAAAGTCATGATCTGCACTGACAATAAGGTCGGTACTGAAGTGGTTGTCGGCGCTAAGGTTGGAATTGAAAAAATCAGTGCCGATAACGGAATGGTCGGTGCTGAGAGGGTAGTCAGTGCCGGGTAAGTTGTCGGAGCCGAAAAGGCAATGAGCGTCAAAAAATCCATCGACGTCGTAACAGTCTGCATCAACTGGACAGTCGGTGCCAGTAAAGAAGTCTGAACCGAGGAGCCCCTCGGTACCGATATGGTAAAGGGCATGCTAGTGGGTGCCGAACTTACAGATGGCGCCAATGGCCTTGGTGCCGAAGGTCTAGGTACGGAAAGCGCTGGAGCCGAAGAAGTCAAATCCGAACTGGAAAGCTTAGCTTTCTTGGGTCTCGGTTCCTGGGGGTTCCCAGCAGGGGACGAAGGAAGAGACTTGGCCTTTATGTGTTCATCAGGCTTTTTCGTATGGGATCTAGGAGGGGATGAAGTCTCTGACCCAGAAATAGCCTCTGAAAAGGGAGATTTAAGTAGCCCCTTCAATATTAATTTATTTTTTCGTTCAATCAATGTCCTGTTAGAGAAATTCTTACAAATCCCGCAGGGTGGGTTAACTGTTAAATGAGGCACACCCAAGCAATAGACACATATGGAATGTGCATCTGAAGTAGGTAATTTATGGCCACAATTCTAAACATCTTTTAAATCCTGGACTACCTTTTTTTATCTGCGATCTTAGAAAGAAAGAAGGAAACCCAGAAAAAATACCAGCAATGGTACAAGAATTACCCGAAGGTAAGGGGGTTTACCAACGATGGTAAAAAGGAAATTACCTCACGGTAAAGGGGTGGAAAGGAATTGAAAAGATTCAAGAAAGGATAGTCGCTAAATGTGATAAGGTAAGAGAAAACTATCTAAACTTTTCTGTGAGAAAGGGCTGTTTTAGAATTTAGTATGAAGAAAAATATTGTACTTAGCTCAAGAGAAGTAGCCTGACATGACCGAATGGCGATGCGGCAAACGAAATCTGAGGTAACAGGGAGAGGGGAATTCTGGATAAGAGTTTTAGCTCGAGAGTTTGTAGCTGACGCGAGCTTGGAAGATGGCCGGCTCGATTCGGAGGTCGGAACCGATACCCATACTTAAGGAATGAACGAGGATTAACAATATCAGATCATATATTCACCTTTGTTTGCAAAGCAAGGAAAGAATAATGGAAATTAGTGGACTGGTTGACATTGAATTCTGACACCATCTTGAGAACGAAAAGATAAATTGGTTCCTAATGTGACCTTATTTTTATGAAAAATCAAGTAGGGAGGCTTTGAAGACAAGGCCTAAATTTCTGAAATTCTTCTAGCTGAGGTAATTGCTACTAAAAAGACAGTTTTCCAAGTAAGAAACTTAAGATCACATTTAGCTGCTGTTTCAAAGGGGGAATGCATTAATGCTTGCTGTATAAAGTTCAGATGCCCATGGTGGAGTAGGGTCTTTAAACTGTGGTCTCAAAAGAAAGGTACCTCTCAAGAAAGCTTTGCACAGTTTAGCAGAGGTTACTGAAGAACCTTCAAATCCAATATGAAAATCTGATATCAATGCTAACTGAACTTTCATGGTAGAGGAGCTAGCCTCTTCTTTAAAGAATAAGGCTAAAAATTCAAGTATGGTAAGTATTGTTGCTGAAAAAGGATCAATATGATTTTGTTGTGCCCAGTAAGCAAATCTTTTCCATTTACTTGTATAGAGATTTTGGGCTGAAGGTTTATGAGAAGATAAAGAGATATACCAGATGGGGGAAGAGAGCATGATTGTCTGGCTATTAATGGAATTGGAGAAGCCAGACTGTAAGCTTGAGGTTTGAGATGTCTGGGTGAATCATGCCTGTTGGGTGAGACAGGAGGTCTGGAATTGGATCCAGAATCCAAGGTTGGTAAAGCAGACGTGGCCATAGGAAAGGGAACCACACCTGCCAAGGCCAGTAAGGTGCAATGAGGATGACTTTGCTCTTCAACCTGGCAGCTTTGTGCAGAAATTTAGGAATTAATGGAATTGGTGGGTAGGCATAAATTAGGCCAGGATGCCAATAGTGAAGTAGAGCATTCCTTGGTGATTCCCCATGAGGACAGATTAGGGTAAATTACTTGCTGCATTTGTTGTTTAGGGGAAAGGAAGAGAGATCGAAGCAAGGCTGCCCCCATCGATGAAAAATCCTGTCACCTTCTTGCTAAGAGACCACTTGTGAGGTAGAAAAATGTACCTGCTCGATTTGTCTGCTATCACACTGGACTTCCCTGGAATGTGCATTGCTATGAGAAAGCGGCTGATTGAGAATGCACATTGCCACACTATGAGTGCTTCTTGACACAAGGGGTATGATCTGGTCCCTCCGTTTTTGCTGATGTAGCAAACTACTGACATGTTTTCCATTTGAATCACAATTGTCCCTGAAGGGAGTCATCCTGGAAGGCCTACAACACTAAAAGCACTGCTCTCATCTCTAGGACACTGAAATTCAAACTGGCCTCTTCAGGGGACCAACTGCCTTGGGCTGTTTTCGCCCGAAAGTGCTGCCCCACTCCAAATGGGAAGCATCTGGGGTCACTAAGGCTTTGGGATGAGGGAGAATGAATGGATGGGCCTTGTAGAAGTTGATCTGAATGAATCCACCATCTGAGATCTTTTTTTGCATGCGTGAATTATTCTTATTTGCGCTGACATGGGAAGGTAAAGGATAGACCACTGTGTTGCTAACATCCATTGAAGAACTCTCATATGGAATTTGGTTAGAGATACAAAGGTCATTGCTGCTGACAATGATCCTAGAGCTTGAAATCTTGGTACTGCAAATTATTTTTCTGAGCTGTAATCTGATGGTCTGTACTCTTAAGAGAGGAAGAGAAGCTATCATTGAAATTGTGTTGAAAACTGCTCCTATGAATTCCAAATTTTGAGTTGGTTGTAGGTGGGACTTGTCATAATTTATGGTTATCCCCAGATAAGAGCAAATCTGGAGTACTTGATTTTTTTGCCCTCATTAACAAATACCTGGTTGGGGCAGTAATGAGACAGTCATCAAGATATGGAAACACCCGGAATCCCTGCAGTCTCAAGTGAGCTGCTACTGCTGCCATATATTTGCTATACTCCCTGTGGGCTGTGGTGAGGCCAAAGGGCAGAGCTCTGAACTGAAGTGTCTGGCTCCCAGCCAGAAGCTTAAATACCTTCTGCACTGTCAGTTCTTTATGTGATAGTATGCATCCTGAAGGTCTATTAAGCACTTTCAATCATTCACATCCAGAAAAGGGAGAATAGACCGAAATCATAACCACTGTATGTTGAACTGACTTGTTCAAGTTGCTAAGATCCAAAATCGGCCGCCATTCCCCTGTTTTCTTTGGCACTAAAAAGAATCTTGAGTAAGTTCTAGATTCCGTCTGATCTAGCAGACCTCTTGAATTACTCTTTTTTTGTAGCAGCTTTTGTATTTGTACTGCTTCCTTCCTCTAACTGGATGGAACACCAGAAATTTTTTGTAGAGTTGTAGGTGGAAGGGAAAAGGGCATTATATAACCTCTGGAAATAATCCGCTGCACCCAAGTATCTTTTATATCTAGACAGGCTCTCTGGCGCAGGGATACTCAACCCCAGATTGCCTCCAGAAAGGGAGGATCGAGCCTCCTTTCAGGAGTGCTGACAACGTATGTCAGAGAAATAACCTCTAGGCCCCTGGTTTTGCAGACCTCCTCTGCTTTGTCCTGGAAAGACCCCTGGGACTTTCTGAACCACATCTTCAAACCGCCTCATTGACTCCTCAAAAAGGATTTTTGAGGGGACGAAAAATGTATGTCCACTGCAGAGAGAGTCTTTCCATCCTTCTCACATCTGAATAATGTGTTCTTCACTTTGGGACCAAACAAAGAAGTACTGTGAAAGGGAGCATTGATAAACAAGGACTTGAAAGACTCCGTAAAATCACGAGTGCATCCAGGCAAGCCTCCTAATGGGTATATCTGAACCCATTGCCCTTGAGGCGCCTTTGGCTGTATGTGAAATAAGCCTCGTGGATGACTTTGAGATAGATTGGGGAGTAGCCCACTGAGAAGCCACAGATGACTGCGCCTAGCAGAAATGGTTCCTGAAAAGGAAGCTGAATGTTTTTTGATTACATTCCTCTGCAACCTAGTAAAATGTGCCAAACAGTTCAGCGACCTAAGGGCAAAGGTCACTGAAGCGTAGACACGTCCAAACCCTGTCCATCACCCTAGACTCCCTGTTAGGGGGATGAACAGGGGAACACTGTTCGGCAAGCTCCTTCTTGGTGGCTGGTGCCACGACCATGGCATTAACTGGCATCCCTTTAGCCCAAATTTCCTTCCCTGCAGGTGGAGCTAGAATTCTATCTAGAATTTGGGGTATTGGTTCAATGCATCAGGCTCCTACCACACTCACCGAGAGACCAAATCAATCAGCTCAAAAGTAGGTGGAGTAACACAGGAGGTAGATGGGCCTGCTCCAAAGGCCTCCAAAAATACTGATTCCTCATGTGAAAGGCTGCTGGGGGTCCAGCTCTCTGTTTCAGGATCTCAAGGATGTCTCCAAATGAGACGTGTTCTGGAGGTGATCGTGGGGATCCTTCACCTTCATCAAAGTGGAGAGCACAAGTGCTTCCTCTTGCATTTTCTCTTCCTGGAGCCCTCCTTGGTGGGGTGTTCCGGGGAGGTGTCAGAAGAAACTGAAACCCTGTTGGGTAGTCTGGAGGTCTCTAGCTGGCTGTCCCTGCGGTGTTAAATGATGAGACTCCAAGAGCTGAGACATTTGGGAACTAGTTTGGAAATTCAAGGGGGGTTGGATCCATCAGTCTTGTCAAAGCAGAGAATACCCTCTTTATAAGCTCAAAGGCAGACCACCTTGGAAAGAGAGAAGACCTTGAAGACAAGCTTCTAGACTATTGTCTCGTCTCCTCCCGCTCCAAAAGCAATCTCCCTGATGAGGAAGTCGGAGCCGAGCTATCTGAAGCAACAAGACCCAAAGATGGCTCTGAAACCTTTGGAGTAGCCTCCAAGGTTTTGGATCTGATAGGGAGGCTTCAGCTCTGACAGTCCTCCGGATCCGAAGATGTCAGAGCCAGGACACTCAAAGGCAGCTTTGAATCCGATGATAATGCCATCCTCAGATCCAAGCCTGACTGACCCCGGAAGACCCAGATCCATGAACTCTGAAGCAACCAAAGGAATCAGAGGAGTCTGAGGTGGTGGAGTGGTCGATGGCTGGGCTTCCTCACCCAAAATGGTAGGAGCCGATAACATCCATCTGGATCTCTTCCGAGAGAAACTTCCGCATCATCCATTCCTCGCCTTCTTCAGTCAAACTCCTGGATAAACGAGATGATGATGATACCAGGGAAGATGACTTCGTATGGCACCTTTGTAGAACAAGGGAAGGCAGCCTAGAAGGTAGAGGCTCAACCAATGGGGAATATCGGGTCCTAGGTAAGACTATTCGAGTCAAAGTAGTTGGATCTGACAGTTTTAGTCAGATCCAAAGATGTAGAATCAGATGACCTCTCTGTTTGGATCCGAGGGTGAAGACGTTTGAGACCTCCTCGAATCTGACTTAGTCCTCTTGCTGAAAAGCTCAGAAGACAGAGCAAGGAAGTAAAAGGAGCTGGAGATTTAGTGCCCTTGGACTTCAGTTTGGGGGACTGAGCCCCTGTAATAGCTTCTCTGAAAGAAAGCGGCAATGAAACTTTCAATATTAATTTTTCCTATTCACTAATACTAAAATTGTGGCTGACGGAATAGTCTTCCTGAAGGTGCTGTGGACCTAAGCAATAGACAGAGGGATTGGGAGCATCCAAAACAGGCAACTTGTACCCAGAAATTTAACATTTTTTGAAGCCAGAAGGGCCCTTTATTATTTATTTGTTCTATTTATTTGACATTTGTTAACTGGACTAGCCCGACGGGGCTGCAAAGCCCTTTTTTAATGGAGACCCAAGGAGAAACGCTACAGATAAACAAAAACAAATCATCATACAATACTAACATACAAGTGTACATACACAGGAGAAACCGAATACAACTTATAAATGAGCTTGTTAGAATACAAGTGTAATACTGAGGGTTTAAACAGCATCTAACAATTACCATCGGAGAGAAATTCAAGGTTGGTAGATTATCATAAAAACCGTAAACAAGTAGTTGTGGTAAAGTGTGAGAGCTGAGAGTGGAAGAGTAGAGGGAGTAGTTTAGGTGGGAGTGGGACAAGGATAGGTCCAGGAATTAGTAAATAAGTCCTTTAGAAGTTTTTTGAAGTTAAGGAAGTTGCCGTTTGTTCTTAGAGAAAGGGGAACTTTGTTCCAGGCATTGGCGAAGGAGTGGCTGTATAAAAGTTTGCCAATATTTTTATTGGGTTTGTAGATGCCTAAGAGGTGTAGGTCTGTGCTGCGTAAGGTACGCTAAGGAGAGTAGGGAGTAATGAGGTCTGTGAGGGCAGGACAGTGGGAGGATTGATTTAAGACCATGTGTGAGGTGGAGGTGGGGAAGAAGGAGTTGGTTACGGATCTCAAGCCATTGTAGGTTTATTGGTGAGAGCGACAGGAAAGGTTGGCAGCAAATCTGGCTATTTTGTTGTAGGTGGTTTCAGGTTTAACTAACAGACTGGACTGAATATTGGTGAGAATAGAGGCTGCAATAAGGTAGTGGGAGAAGGAAAGTCTGTACTAGAGAATGTTTGGCCTTAATAGTGAGATATTTTTATGTCTTTTTGACAGCTTGCTGAATATGTATGGCCGACTTTAGTTGGTCATCTATGATTACACCCAGAAGTTTAGTCTGTGGTTCAACAGAGATAAATGTATTATTAAGAGAAGATGCTGTGAAGGTATTTTTGTGCTGCTGTAGTGATTTGGGGAGGAGGAGTAAAGGTTTTTTTAGGATTGAGAAGTAGTTGATTATTGGTCAGCCATTTTTCGACTAAAAGGAGGGGCCGTGAGTAAGGGCAAAGAGGTGGGGAAGATTATCAGAGCACAAGATAATAGTGGAGTTGTCTGCATATTGTATTAATAAGGAGTTTGGATAGGAAGTGTGTATGTTATTTGTAGGAATTACCCTTGAGAGACACCTCTTTGGATTGGGAGGAAGGAGGAGGCGGAAAGCCATTTAACAGATTGAAATCTGTTGGAGAGGTAACTGGAGAACCACAGTATAGTAGGAGAGGACAGGTTAAGGGAAGAAAGTTTTGAGAGCAGTAGGGTATGGGAAACGGTGTCAAAGGCTTTAGATAGGTCATGGAAGACGCATGAGACTACTTTGTTATTGTCCTGTGCTTTGGTGATATTCTGTGTAAATAAAATGAGAGGTGTAGAGGTGCTGTGGTGAGGATGGAAACCGTGCTGGGTGGGAGTTAACAGGTTGTCTTGTACGATGTGTTTGAGAAGCTGGTTAGAAACACACTTTTCTAGAAGTTTGGATAAGGGGATAGTATGGCAACAGGTCTGTAGTTGGTTGTTCAGCTGAACTGCCACCTTTGTGGAGGGCTATGACACAGGATTTTTTCCAGATGTCAGGGACTGTGTTCTCTTGAGTTGACCCGTTTACTAATATGTAGACTGGATGTGCAATAGAGTTAGCAGCAAGTTTAAGGAATAGAGGAGTTAAGTTGTCAGCAGAGGGGGAAGCAGATTTTCAGTCTGGCAAGAACATATTTGATGTATGCAGTAGGGTTAGGTTTAAGACAAAAGGGGGTGGAATTGGTAGAGAGAAGGGGAGAGGGTGGTGTTGTCAGGTTTAGTTAACTTTTTTCTAGAGTCGAAGGAATTAAGAAAGGAGGCAGTGCCTGTTGGTAAGCTGTTAGGACAGGATCTGGGGGTAGAAGGGTTGCCTGGATGCAAGAGTTTGTTGATACTATTCCAAAACGTTTTTGTGTTGGAGTTGGGGTTATGTAGTGGTTTTTGATAGTATTAGTTTTTGTCCAGATCGACAAATCAGACAAAAAAAAAAGAGAAAAAAACACAGCTATAAAAGATTTTTTTGGTCAAGAAAAAGGGAAGAATGGTAATGAAATTACACCAACGGGTATAGGAAAAAGGAGAACTATGGTATTTAGAGTTATACCAATGTACAAGGGTAAGGGAATGATAGATACAAAGGTTTAAATGGAAAAAAATCTAACTTATCTGAAAAGTTTTGCAATAAACCTCAAGAGCTATGGTAACCATGTCCTTTCGTGAAAAGCAACAAATGACATCTGGGGTATGTTAGGGGTTGGTGCATTATGGGTAAGGGAGAAGCTTAGGAGCTTTTGGGTTACCACAAGCTTTAGTAATGGCAGAGTCAGAAACGAGGATTGGATCTGAACCCAAGAGTTGAGGATAGAATAAAAAATTGACAACATCAGGTCATAAGTTCACTGACGAAAGAATGAGACAAAACGGTAATGGATGGATACTCTGACTTTCATAAAAGAAAGGAAGGAAAGAGTGTCATTCTGAAAGGGAGGCACAGCAGAATGTGAAGTGTGGAGACACCTGAATGAAGAGTCACAAGATCATGAGGGAACTAGTTGACTTTAATAGGGCCAAAAAAAATCAAGGATAAGATGGTCTTGCCTCAAAGTCCTCAAAAATCTAACTAATGTCTTGACAAACCCACAAAACAGATCTTCAACAGATTACTGACTAGGGCAGAAGTGCTAGAAGACTACAAAACAGCAAGTGTAGTAACCCTGATTGGGGTGGCAAAAAATAATCTGGGGAACTAAAGGTCTGTAAGCCTAACAGTGACAGAGAAAGTCATTAAAAGAATCCCAGGAGGGAGGCTGGTAGCATTTCTTGAGGATAATCTCCAGGACAGTAGCCAGCACTGGTTCATGGCCAGGAGGAGGTGCCAGTCACTCCCAATTAAGCTTTATCACTGGATTAATAGGGAAACTGACAATGGAGTACTAACAATGTATTCCAAAGCTTCAGCAACGTCTTTATGATTCAGTACCACCCACGAGGCTGACATGAAAACTAGGGCTCGAGGAAGAACCAAGTCTGCGGAAATGGACAGTTTCATGGCTGAACGGTAGTAAAGACAGTTGAGGTGAAATGGACAAATTCATGAATAAGGTAAGTGATTAGTGGAGTACCTCACAGTTCTGTCCTGAATCTGGTTCCGTTCACTTTGTTTGCCTAAGGTATATCTGAGGGAAAACAGAAAAGGATCACTTTTTTGCTGATGACACAAAACAGGTGAAGCACTGCAGGATGGTAAAGAGAATCTAGGGAAAATTTCAGGAAGGCTGAACAAATGGGGAGAAGACAGATGAAGTTCAATACAAACAAATGGAGGGTATTGCAAACTGGCCATAACCATGGTATGAAGTTTCAGCTAAACAGCTGAGGTTAGTAGAAGAAATGGAAAGACAGTATGAAAGGATGCTGACCACACCTGAACTGGACTACCACCAGATAAGTGACAGGGTATTGCCAGTTACAAACAGAATACTGGAGCATTGACTGCAGAAGAGAGATATTTTTTTTCAAATTTGTGGGGCCCATGTCCAAACACAACCTATACAAATTCTGGTGACCATACAAGGAAATGAAGACCAAATTGCTAAAAGAAATCCAGAGGAATGTTACTATACAGGTCCACAGAATGAATGTGAAGAGGATATGATGACAGGCTGGAGCAGCAAGAGCTCTTCTATTTTGAAACCAAATTGGGGGGGGGGGAGTGATACTGGTGGCAAAGAATTAGGACAGGGAAATACAGAGAGGATATACTGAACAGAAAGGATAGACAGGGAAGGAGGGAGTATATAATACACTTTCAGAGGCTAACTACTCTCTAAATATCTATTTCACTGAAAAGATTGTAGATCCATGCAATGGACTATCAGAATGCATGAAGGAATGAAAAGCTACACAGGCATTCAACAGGACATTGGGCTAAGTGCAAAAACAATAAAGAAGGTAGGGAGAATGATAAATTCACTAAAAATAGCACAAACTTATCTCATTTTACCAACAAGCAAATGTTAATGTAACCAAAGAAAACTATCTGCCACACAAGGAGATCATAATACATTATATCAGTAAATCACTAAAATTTATCTTGAAAACAGTTAGTCACATGGCAGGGCCTGGGGGCTGAGGCCTGCAGTTAGCCACAAGGCAGGGCCTAGGAAATGAGACCTGCAATTAGCCACATGGCAGAGTCTGGGAACTGGGGCCTGCAGTTAGCCACATGACAAGGACTGGAAACTGAGACCTGCAGGTAGCCACATGGCAGGGCCTATGAGATGAGGCCTGCAGGAAGCCACTTGGGGCCTGGCCTGTGAGCTGAGGCCTATAGGTAAGTCTGGCCCCCATGTCTCTGACGGACAGAAAATGACTAAGTAAATTAATCCCCAACTAATATACCCCCACATAACCCTTAGCTACATCTTTACTAACGTACCCAACCATATAGGTGTCCAAGGAACTCTGGGACAAAACTGGGGTGGGAGCATAGTTAGGCTTGTAAAGACCGTGGTGGTTGTTAGCCTAGTATAAACCTATGAACCTACAAGTCTAACCACTCAGGCTGAAGATAACTGCAACAGGGATCTATGTTATACCACTGCTACATTGCATCACAAGAAAAACATGTTAATCATTAAACATATATTCAACCTAAAACAATAGCCTAGATCAATATTGTGGAAACTGATTCAAACACAAATCAAGGCTGAGGAGATCTACAGAAACTTGTATGTATATATGACTGATGTCTGAATATGTCACTGTTTAAATAATCTGGAGGTGGGCATAATGGTTAAGGGGTTTATCTCACAGAAGCAACATATGGAACTCAATTCTCACCTTTGATCACTGTTTTTTTTTTTTTGGCTAAGCACATAACAGTCTGCAGAATTATTGCCTACTATTTACCTATGAACCTATTTCTGATAAAAAAGGAGGGAAAGGGAGTTGAGTTAAGGTCTTTACCTCATAGATGCAAGGTACAGGGTTTGATTCTGATCTCTTGTTATTGGTTACATTTGTAATAGTCTGTAGACTGACAGCTTGGTATTTTTTACTTATGAACCTAGGATACAAAATGCTGAGGTAAAAAAGGCACTTTCCACTCTGGAGTGCCGTTTGCTTTGGAATTCAGTCCGAATGGGGCTTGGTTTGTAAATCAGCTACCCAAAAGTATAAAATACAGTTCCTAACACCTAGGATGAGTTACACATGAAAATAAAAAATGATTCTGGATAGGATCCATAAAGCATAGAACAGTATGCAGCAGGTGTGTGCCCAAGATAGAAATTGATCTGTTTGGTCTAGTTCACTCTGAATAAAAAATACATTTGTTTTATATACAGTATTACAGTTCATATTAAGGCTGTATAACAAGCCCAGACAACTTTGTTATCCAGAGTATGCAGGAAACCACTGGGTACACAGTGTGCACCTCTCCAAATGCACACCCATCCCAAGCACAAACCAATATTATTTATGTCTACCTCCCACTGCACCACCATTCCAAGCATTAATTTAATATACATATCCCTAGTGTGCAAATTCCCTAAGCAGCACATGCCTTTTATCTCCCTGTTCCGCACTGCACACCTATCCCAAAGCTTACTCTACAATCCTTTCCTCCAACTGCACACTAACACTTGAAACATATAAAATGTACAGCCATTCCCCCAAGACAAAACTGTACCCCAGCATGTGCATTTACAGCCAATTGGTTCCCTTTTCAACCACGTCCTAGAGCCAAGTACAGGTTCAAATATCACTACTCCTCATCCATAACACACACCACCCAGCATATGCCATAGTCCTGTCCTTGATGCATTACATAGTTAGACCCACTAAACCTACTGCAGTCCCCTTCGTGGCAAACATATAGTTTAATTAGAATCACCCAGCTACTACTATGTTCATATCCCAGACCCAGCTCAAACATTAAATGGAGACCTACTGACCAAATGCATGTCCTCTCCTAAGCATATATAATGATCTCTATTCACTGTAGTCCCAACCTTCATCATAGCCTCACAAGTATTCACTGTCCCAGCCCCAGCACAGATACAATTCGATTACTCCTCCTCATTCTAATGCACACCTATCCCTTAATAAACATATGTACTTTAACACCTACCCAACTGCAGTGTTTACACAAGCATAGAAAGTTGCATCAGAGCCATCTATACCCAACACAGCCTGTGCCTTTCACATCACAATCCCAATACAAAGCTGAATTACAATGTCCAACCCACAGCAACTCCACCCCTGAACAAAAACACGTTTTTGATGATCCTTCAACTCTACTTGTGTCCTAAACCAGTACTTACTGTTATATAGCCTCAAACTCACTGTAATCCCACTCCAAGCACATATAACCAAATTACAGCTCCACCCTTCCCTGTGTTCTGTCGCCCAGACAAAACCAGCTCAGATACATACACTCTTCCTCAAACAAAAGTACATTGTAGTGATCCTAATGCAGTCCCATGACTGGCACTGTCAATACTGTTTGCTGATCGCCACCCTAATGAAAATCCATTCAAGGCACAGAGTCACATATAGTACAAACCTTCCACCATCTGTACACTTAGATGAAGCAAAAACATCTAGCATAATGTTAAACTGCTTATCTTCACAAGATGAAAGCCTGTGCAAATCAGTTGACTCACTTATACAATGCCAGGGTAGCTCAGGGACATTATACAGCAAGTCATGTCTAAGCAAACACTATCCTGCTACAATGGGCATAGCAATGTGTCAAGTGCTATGTCTTGCTGCGAAATGCATGACATTGCCTGCCACCATACCTCCCCACCAGATGGGCCCCACCGGTTATCTTCTATTCACATTATTAGATGGGTCATTCTTGCATAGAGATATTTTAGCACACATCTTGCTCCAGCACTTTACTTTCTATTCACTTCCAAACATACAGAAACTTAGACAGGATTATCTGCATACCTCTTTTGCCACCAGAGCTTGGCACTGGCATATACTACCCACAGACAATGTATCTGTAAGGCAAACAGCAATTTATGCCATTCTACAAACTAAGTTACACTATGTTAGAAGAGTTCATGAATTTCAGCCTCTGTTTTAATGTAATGAACCAATCTTAGGAGCTAGAAAAACAGCAACTAGCATGGGACACTTCTGGACACCCTGAACATAATGCAGTGGGAACAGAAACTCCACACTGCTGATTTAAATTTCATGTATGAAGTTTGTTTGCTTATTCCAAATTTACTTGCACTTTCCACTTTACTCACACACCTGACCAACTTCCTGAATAAGCTCCACAAGATGTTCAAAGCTATAAAATTTTTAATGTCTCGGTAATTCTGCAGTTCATCTGTTTCCCCAAAAGATACAAAATGCATAACTGGATAAAAAAAAGAACAAAATGGTGGTGTAACCACTGTCATGCCATCCTTTTTTATCACTATTTTAGATCTTGGTATGCTAAAATGAGACACAAATACTTGAAGCTGTGTGCAAGCATATAAAGGCATTCAGCAGTAACCTGTGACTGAGTAGCAACTTTCATAAATACAAACATTAAGTAATTTAAGGATGGCTCCCAGTACACAGTTCAAGAAATAAAACTTTACCTGGCTGAACCTTCGTAGCTTGGATGAAATAACTTAAAGCCTGCTCATACTTCTGCTCATTCTCCAAAGCATGTCCAACATTATTCCAGAGTTTTGCATTGTTTCTGTTGACCTAAGGGATACAAACTATTTCATTAAAACAGCAGAGCTGGTAGACCTTGTATATACTCCTGATTAGTGTTAGAACTTCTAATCTGAGAAAGCTTTCTCCTTACAAACAACTCTGTACCACAAACAAATGTTGTTTTTAATGAAACTGTACTGTGGACATTCTGATTTGCTAATTATGCTTCCTATCTGTTAAAAGAAATTGTCAACACATATACACAGCTAATGTACTAAATGCTACATCTTTTATGACTGACCTCTTGGCTTGGGTTATCCACCAGTTACCCAGTTTTTATTAATTATCTGTAGGACTGAAGACTAGAAAAGAATGGAATAACTAAACAGCTGGAGGCCTGCTGACAGTTATGAAGTTTATCTGAAGATGCGTAGTCATATTGAGTAAACCCCTTCAAAATTACCAGCTATGAAAAAAAAAAAACAACATAAGTAAAACTGTTTGTAAGGGGTACTGGCTTCCACTGTTAACTCCCTACTCGTTAAGTGAAACAAACTATGTACAAAAAGACCAACAACACTTTTTTGGAGTATTTTAGTGAGGCTATATATTCAGTAATACTCACAATCGATGTCTTGCTTTCCTCTGTCAGAAGGACTGCAGATCTTTGTGCAGAATACATGCCACTGACAGAGAAGTGGGCACAACTGAGGATGACTAAACACACAAGGATTACAAGCAACTGATCATAAAGAATGCATACAGAACAACATTCTGTGTGCTTGCTATCCTAACACGTTGCATGTTATTGGGTTGAGGATCAAAGCCAAAGCCCCCTCACTAAAACTAACATGATGGCTCAGACAGCTTCCCTACATTTCATTACATCCAAAATAGACGAGTTTCAAATTGGCAACTTTTACTTCTAATCTGGAACTCCCTAGCTGCTTTATCCACAGCAAATTGTTCCCAGTACAGATTCTACTTGTGTGCCAGCAGTGATTCCAAGTGTTATGGCTCTTACTTTTTCTCCATGGTTGAGTGACCATGGAGTTACTATATAAAGGTAAGGGCAAATGCGCCCATACTGGTTTGCTGTTGCTTATACTGAGCTGAAGCTTCAACCAGTTTGCCTTATCTGGAAATAAACTTTTAAGCTTAGTCCTGATGAAGCAGAGGGGAACATGGCTTAGACACCCAGCTATTAAGCTCTCTTCTTTCTATTCAAAAGGAATATGGTCAGGAAACAAACTGGGCCCCAAGGAAAAAAAAACTCATGAGGACTGAGGGCAGTGGATACCAAAGTACGAAAAATGCACTGATTTGTTCCTTTCAAATGGAAGGATACAGCAAATATTGGTAATTTAGACTTTCATACCAATGTGGTTAATTGCCAGCTTATATTTTTAGCTTTCATATTTTTAATTGTCATGTTACTACCAGCTAATATTCTTGCCCTCTTCTTCTATGGAAAGACAAAATCTTTTTTTCTTTTCTTTTTCATTTATATTGTTTTTCCTCTCCTCCCTTATTGTCATTCTGACAGCCATCCCAATGCCTGAGGTCCTACGCTGGGTCTACCGGCACTCCAGTTCACCCCACCACCACCAACCCAGCCCTTACTCTTCTTTTGGTTGCTCCCGTTAGGGGTCGCCACAGTGGATCATCTGTTTCCATTTCTTCCTGTCCTCTGCATCTTGCTTTGTTACACCAACCACCTGCATGTCCTCTCTCACCACATCCATAAATCTTATCTTAGGCCTTCCTCTTTTCCTGTTACCTGGCAGCTTCACCCTTAGCATCTTTTTCCCAATATACTCTGCATCCCTCCTCAGCACACGTCCAAACCAACGTAATCTTGCCTCTCTGGCTTTGTCTACAAACCTTCCAACCTGGGCTGAACCTCTAATATACTTATTCCTAATCCTGTCCACCCTCATGACACCCAGTGCAAATCTTAACATCTTTAACTCTGCCACGTCCAGCTCTGACTCCTGCCTTTTTGTCAATGCCATTTTATCCAACCCATATAACATGGAGGTCTCACTACCCTCTTGTAGACCTTCCACTTTCACTCTTACTGGTACTCATCTGTCACAAATCACTCCTGACACTCTTCTTCAGCCACTCCATCCTGCCTGTACTCTCTTCTTTACCTTTCTTCCACATTCACCATTACTCTGAACTGTTGATCCTAAGTACTTAAACTCATCCACCTTCGCCACCTCTACTCCCTGCATCATCACCATTCCTCTATCCTCCCTCTCATTCACACACATATAGTCTTAGTCCTGCTGACCTTCATTCCTCTTCTCTCTAGAGCAAATCTCCACGTCTCCAGGGTCTCCTCCACTTGTTTCAAACTCTCACTACAGATCACAATGTCATCTAAAAACATCGAAGTCCACAGGGACTCCTGTCTGATCTCGTCTGTCAACCTGTCCATCACCACTGCAAATAAGAAAGGGCTCAGAGCTGATCCTCGATGTAATATAAATGCATCCGTCACTCCCACCGCAGACCTCACCAATGTCACACTACCCTTGTACATATCCTGTACCACTCTTACATACTTCTCTGACACTCCCGACTTCCTCATACAATACCACAACTCCTCTCTAGGCACCCTGTCATATGCTTTCTCCAAGTCCACAAAGGCACAGTGCAACTACTTCTTACCTTCTCTGTACTTCTCCATCAACACTCTCAGAGCAAAAACCACCAACCCAGCCCAATAACCAAATTTGTACCAGGGTCAGTGAGGAACCCAAAGGCATCAAACCCAGGTTGCCTGGGCATAATCATAGCTTTATCCCATTACTCCTCTCCAGCAGCTGTGGGAAGGCAACATTTTAATACATAAATTCAGCCATACTTTGACACAGAATGGATATACAATTAAAGGGGATAAACAAAGCCTGGGCATTTGCCAGAAACCTTACATCTTTTTTGCGAAGCACCTTTCACGACAGTTGGCACAAACTTCTGAACAACGTTTTCTTCACTGCTACCCTACAGATGTGGGATGCTAAACTTCTGAATGCTATTTCTCCTTCTGTTAATCTACAGAATAAGGAAAGATGGAATGCTTCCATTTTAAACAATTTAGTTTCAAAGGTTTGGTCTCTCTGAGTTTCAGATAATGCATCCTTGCACAAGTAAGACTGACTTTAAATGCACATCAGTTGAACTGCATTAAATATATTTTATTTAAACATCAAACACAGGGAGTTAATAGTTCTAAAACTACTATTTTGTATACAAAAAGACACATGGCTCATGCTGTTTCCCATTGTAGCTTATTACTGAGCCTACAACAAGAGGGCTGGGAAGAGAGCAAAGATGTACATTAGGTCACATTTGTTTTACTCTAATTGTATTTATTAATATTTCAGCACTGTCCTGCAGGATTAGGGTATAAATAACTTCTTCTTTTGGCTGCTCCCGTTAGGTAACTACTGCTAACAAAATGTATCACTACACTCCAGACTACAGTTAGAGCACCTCAGTAACTTCAGATATCTGCAGTAACATTTTTGTATCACTGCATTAAAAGTACAGTTTTGTACCTACCATAAATGTAGATGTTCGAGTGTATACACTGCTGCAGTCATTACACTTGCGTTATCCTGCTGTCAGGTGGTCCATCAGCTGGCCCGAGTTCCAAAGTCTTGGTCCAGCGTCAGTTGCTGTCGCTTCTTCCCTGACGTCAGTGTGACAGGGGTATACAAGATGCAGCCGAAGCTAATTTCTTCAGTTTTTCTTGCCCCAGATGTCAGGTGCCCCCAAAAAGGTAGGCTATGCAAATTGCTAATAAAACATACATATGAAAAGCAATCAAAAAACATTCAGCTACCAGCAAGTACTCCCCATAGGTAGTAAAGGGTATAAGACTTAGGTACGTACCAGCAAGAAAGAGGGGTAGGAGGGAGGGTAACCTGGACTGCAGCAGTGTATACACTCGAACATCTACATTTATGGTAGGTACAAAACTGTACTATGTTCCTCGTGTTACACTGCTGCAGTCATTACACTTGGGTAGAATCCCAAAGCTGAGGTTGGGTGGCTGGTTCTATAAGGCATTAGGGATGACTAAGGCCCTGCAGCACTGCAGTGACAAAGCCAGCTCTGGATTTAGAGTAAAGAGGCAGATGGTAATGCTTGGTAAAGGTATGTACAGAACTCCAAGTTGCTGCTTCCAAAATGTCCTTGGTAGGTACTCCTCTGAGGTAGGCAGTTGAAGTGGCTGTTGCCCTGGTGGAATGAGACCTAATGCTGTTAGGTACAGTTTTCCAATGGTGTGTATAGCAGAAACATATGCCGTGCCCTATCCATTTTGAAATGGTTTGTTTTGAAATGGCTTTTCCCTGTGCTCCTGCAGCATATGCTACAAACAACTGCTCAGTTTTCCTGAAAGCTTTGGTTTTGTCCAAGTAGAAGCGTAACTGCCTGTGTATGTCCAAGGAATGCAGAAGTCTCTCCCCTTTATTCTGTGGGTTTGGATAAAAAGTTGGCAAATTAATAGTTTGGTTTAGAGCCACACTTGATACCACCTTTGGCATAAAAGTAGGGTTTGTTCTTAAAGACACCCTGTCTTGGTGGAAAATGATGAAAGTTTCCACTGCCATTAGTGACTGTAATTCTGAAACTCTTTGTGCTGAGGTTATTGCCAGGAGCAGAGCAGTTTTCCAAGAGAGATATTTTAAATGTGCTGAGTTAGCTGGCACAAAAGGAGGTAAAGTTAATTTTTCCAACATGGAGGTGAGGTCCCAAGTTGAAGTTGGTGCTCTACGGGGCGGTCTTATGTTTTTAGCCCCTCTGAGGTATTGTTTTAGCAAAGGATTAGAAAAAATAGGTGGGTCCGTGTTGTAATGAGCAGAGATGGCAGAGGCGTGGATCTTGATGGATGAGAAGGAGAGGCCTTTGTCCAGCATCTCAGTTAAATATTGTAGTATCTGAGGAATATTTGGGACAAGAGGGTCAAGGCTGTGAGCCTGATTCCAGGCACAGAATCTCTTCCATTTATCCAAATATGCTTTCCTGGTGCTAGGCCTTCTGGCCTTCAGAATGACATCCATAACAGCTTTGGAGAGAGGCATTGCTTGCTTGACTAACGAATCTGCCATGCAGCCAGGTTTAAAGTCTTTAGCTGGATGTGAAGTATCTGATTGTTGTGCTGAGTCAGATGTGGGATTTGAGGCAAAATCCAGGGTGGCCCTTGTGCTAAGTTCTTTAAGATCGGGTACCAGTGCTGGCGTGGCCAGTCTGGGGCAATCAGGATCATGTTTGGCTTTTCTTTCCTGGCTTTTACGAGTACCTTTGGAAGGAGAGTTAGTGGTGGGAAAGCATATACCTGTAGGTTTCTCCAGCTGAATGAGAGGGCATCCACTTTCCATGCTTGTGGGTGGTACGTCCTTACGCAGAATTTCTGTAGCTGGCAGTTCATTGGGGATGCAAACAGATCTATGTCCGGGCTCCAACATTTTTGTGTTATCATTCGGAATATTTGTGGATGTATTTTCCACTCGTGCAGATCCATGAGGTTTCTGCTTAAGTCGTCTGCCAGTGTGTTTTTCTCTCCTGGCAGGAATTGTGCTTGCAGATGAACTTGATAGGTTAGAGCTGTGTTCCACAAGGTCATGGCTTGTCTGCAGAGGGGATACAAATGAGTGCCCCCTTGCTTGTTTATGTACCACATAACTGTGGTGTTGTCTGTCTTTAGTAGTAGTTGTCCTGGATGCAAAAGGTCCTTGAAAGCTATAAGGGCATTTTGCACAGCTAGCATCTTTTTTTGATTGATGTGAAGATGCCTTTGTTCTGTGGACCACTTGCCCTGAATACATTTTCCTGCCATGTGTTCTCCCCAGGCGTAATCCGATGCATCTGTTGTCAGTGTTTGCCTGGCTGTGGGTTGAGTGAAAGGCTGTCCCTTGTTGAGGTGACAAGCTTGAGCCCACCATCAAAACTCCTGTTGAAGGCAAGTAATTAGTGGTATTACTGTTTCCAAACTTTGACAGTGTTGAGACCAGACACTCTTTAGGTACCACTGTAGTTTCCTCATATGCAGTCTGGCATATGGAATTAGTAGTATGCAAGATGCCATGTAACCCAAGGCCTGCAGAATTTTTCTTGCAGGGACTTGGGCCTTTGTTGCCATAAATTGAAAATATTGAGTCAGATGTCCTTGCTTGTCTGGTGTGAGATAAGCCATCTGGGCCATTGTATTCAAGCTGGCATCCAGGAATATTATCTCTTGTGAGGGCACTAGTTTTGACTTCTTTTCGTTTATTGTGTACCCTACGCAACTTAATAACGTTTTTACAAACGCGCCAGATGTTTTAGAAGAATGTCCTTGCTCTCTGCTTGAATCAGGCAGTCATCCAGGTACGGATAAATTTGAATTCCTTTCTGTCTGCAAAATGCTATTACTGGTGCCAGGCACTTTGTGAAGACTCTGGGCGCAGTAGATAAGCTAAAGGGCAGTGCAGAGAATTGGTAGTGCATTGAACCAGCTATGAATCTGAGGTATCTTCTGCAGTTTTGTCCGATAGGGACATGCAGGTATGCCTCCTTGAGGTCCAAAGTTACGAGCCAAGCCTTCTTGCCCAGCATGGAAAGAAGATGCTGTAGTGTCAACATTTTAAATTTTAGAACATCCAGGTAAGTGTTTAGAGAAGAAAGATCCAGAATGGGCCTCAAGGCTTTATCCTTTTTGGGAACCAGAAAGAGTCTTGAGTAAAAACCTTGTCCTTGCTCCTGTGTTGGTACCTTTTGAATAGCTCTCATGTCCATGAGTGCTGTAATTTGTCTTTGAGCCTCTGCCCATTGATTTGGTGGCAGATTCTTTCCTTTTAGCCTTGGCAGAGTGTGAAAGTGGAACCTGTAACCTTGAGATACAATGTTGAGAACCCATTTGTCTTTGGTGATCATATGCCAATTGTGACAGAAAAGTGCCAGTTTTCCTCCCAAGAGAGCTGCCAAAACAGAACTGTTTGGCGGCTGTAATGGGAAGTCATTGGGGCTGTTTTTTTTAAGGTTGAGGCCTGTCTTCCCCTTCTTTCTGGGTTGATGCTCCCCATTGTCGAGGCCTGTAAGGACCTTGTGGTTGACCTCTGCCTCTTGGACGTCTGTATCTGCCCCTTTGAGGTCTGTCTGTAACTGGAAAGGACCAATTCTTTGTTGGCCAATTTCTGCTAAATCGAGGAGGCTGAACCTGTAAGAAATCCTTCACCGTTTGCATAGCTTTTCCCTTATCCTCCATTTTCTTTAATACCTCTTCTGCCTTAACTCTAAATAAAATATCCTGCTGCAAAGGTGCATCCAATAATTTTGCTTTAACATGATCTGGTAACGTCTGTTCTTTTAATCAAGCATGTCTTCTAATGACAGATCCTGTAACTGCTGCTCTACAGGAGGCCTCTAATGAATCAAAACCACAATGCAAAGTATGTTTTCCCCTTGTTCAGCTGCATGCAATAAATCCTGCATTTCTTTATAATTAGAAGGATCTGAGATTGGAAGCAGTTTTTGTTTCAACTGAGACATCAAATATTGCCGAAATTTTAGCATGTAAAAATGACAATTTAAGGCCCTCATAGCTAAAGTTGCAGATGTATATACTTTCTTCCCCCATCTGTCTAATGCTCTGGAATCTCTGTCAGAGGGGACTGGATTCTTTGCTGAGGAGGCCTTTACCCTTTTGGGGCCCTGAGAAATAGTTTCAGGATCAGCAGCAGGGCTTTTATAAAGAAATTTGTGAGAGTCAGGGACTCTGTAGTATCTATCAGGCTTAACTGATGCAGGAGGTAAAGAATCAGGATTTAAACTGGATTCAGTATACACTTCATCCACAATATCTAACACTGGCGGAATAGCAAAGGGTCTGTGTTGAGGTAATAAAAGGAAATCTCTGAGCCTTTTCTTGGATTCTGAATAATCCTGGCCCTCCCAATGGAAATGCTCCCTCATGGTATGCAAGGTTTCCCCAAAGGAGTAGTCCTCTGGCGGAGAGGCTGAAGGAATTGATTCCTCAGCATCAGAATCCTCATAAGGGGGTAAAGAGTATCCTAGGTCTGAAGATGAATCTGAAGAGATGGATACCTGTTCGGATGAGTCATAGTCTGCATCCTGTCTAGGCCTTTTATCAGGAGGGGAATGGGACCCCCTCATCAGGGTGATTAAGTCTTCGGCCATTTTGAGCATTTGTTTCTTAGGCATGGAGGCCTGTCCTGGTGAATGTTGAATTTGTTTTTAAAGGAGTTTTAGACTTAGCAGAAGATTTAATGGTTAACTGAGTAGGTCTGAAAACATCCTCTGAAGCTACGGGTTTGTTCAGCTACTCCGGATCCCTCTGAAGAGTTAGTTTTGGTAGGCTGTAAATCTGGGGCGTCTGAAGGCCCAGCCATCTCCACATGGGAGTCAGAGGCGGGCTGAGGTTCTAAAGAAGCGGTCGTCAGGGGCTGCGAAGGTGCCTCGCTGAAAACCGGAGAACCAGCGACTGGCCTAGAAGAGGCTTCGTCATCAGTTTTGGGCCTCGGATGCCTGTCCTTGTCTTTGCGCTTTTTGTGTAATCCGGTCGTCTGTAGTTCCGACGGCATGGTATAATTTAATTTTCTGCCAAAATAATGTCGGGCAAAATCAAACTGACGTTTAATAGTGCGCTTGTTAAACCTAGCACAAAACTGGCAACCTGTGACGTCGTGGTCTGGGCCTAGGCATGGGATACAATAAGAATGGAAATCCTTATGAGGTATTTGCTTCCCACAAGAAATACAGTTATTAACGTTTATTGACATCGGTCTGAGGCAAGAAAAAGTTTCCCCAACAGGGCACTTAGCTTTGTAGAAGACTTCAGTTCTGGATTCGGAAATGAAAATCTCAGGAGTTGGCCGACCGGCACTTGCAAACTGATTTTGCTTCGGGCACCACGCGGCAAGAAAGAGTGAAGAACCGGACCAAGACTTTGGAACTCGGGCCGACTGAGGGACCGCCTGACGGAAGGATAACCCAAGTGTAATGACTGCAGCAGTGTAAAACGAGGAACATCAAGTATTCCAAGCAGGTAAAAATGTAGCACTGTATTGTACTTCAAACCCCACTCATGCACATTTAAACATTGTTAGAAAAAAAAGCACCCAATATGAAAGCAAAGTAATCAAAGGGAAGAAAAAACACAGGAACCTAAACTTGTAATAATAGGTAAAGAAGGAGTAGAGGGGAAAATTATACAGAGTAGAGGTGTTCAACTGTAAATTAAAAGAAGGATTTCACTTTCCACTGTTGACAGTAAGTACATTTCAAAGACCTGACAACAAAGAATTCAATATACAACATAATTTGTTTTGAGGTAATTAAAACCACCATACAGTTTTACCATTAAAAATGTTGCCAAGTAAAGAATTCTAATGATACAGTACAATTACGATGTAGATGTTTTTTGGAGAAATGCTACACTAATCTCTACCCTTTGTGGATAAATCTTTTGGACACATTTTCAGCAGGACTGCTTAGAAAAGAAAAGTAAGAAAACTGAAAAATATATTTAAACATAATGGAACAAAACTGAGGAAAGTTGTATTGCTTGAAACTACATCCCATTTGTAAACGGTTACCAAAATACTGATTTCTTTAACTCAAGAGCAGTTACAAATCAGAAACAAAATCATCTATATTCACTTTACTTGCAGAAATATTTACTTGTTTCAGTTCTCTATGCTCATATTGACTCCAAGGACACACTCAGAAACGCAAGTACAAACCTCTTAAAAAAATAAAATATATATGTAATAAAAGTTTTATAATTCAACACACGCAACAATCAGCACATCTTTTACATGTAGGAATAAACCACCAAGAACCTACTCGGAAACAGAGGACATGCAATCCTCAGATATCATCCATCAACTTAACCAAGGAATTAAATTCAAATTAAAACAGAATATAAAAATAACTTGAATGAAATTATTAGAATGAAGCAACTGCATGCAATAAGGTGGCACAAATTACACGATCAGAGCAGCATCCCATATGCATATAAACTAGGGTTAACAAAAAATGAGAGACTTCCTCAGCAACGATTTACAACAGGGGAGCTGTTAAAAAAGCCCACTAAAAGCATGAAACAAGGATGGATCCAGGCCTGTACAGATACATTAAACTGAGATTAGCCAATGGGAAACTCGTGCAGAAAATCCTCACAGAAAGTTCAGTCTGTAACTGCAGACAGGTCATATGGGAAACAGACTTATATGGATGCAATCTGCAATAGTAGAGAAAGAGTAGGTGTCAAGGTAAACAATATATTTTATTTCAAGACAAACAATATACTTTATTTATTTACATGAATTACTGCAGCCAAGCAAAAAAAAAATGCTGTAGGAGATCAGAATATATGGGTCATTATTACTTAGAAGCAACTCTTCAGCATAGACTGCTGTATGTGTATGTTATTAATGGGTTTTTGAGACCAAATATAGCATAGGTTGACTATCTCAGAAAGACTAAAGGCGTCCTCTATGGAAGGACTATTAACTTTTATTAATGCTGAGGAAACAACGGCCAAACTAAAGCATCACCATACACTCATTTTATGAAGTAATGACGACTAACCACATACTGAATGCAAACCTAGGTGACTCTACAAGTTCAGAAGTGGGAAAGTAACAGAAGGAGCAGCATGAGTCAAACAGAAAAGGGAGGATGTCATTACATACAGCAGCAAAAAGAAGGCACCATGAGAAGTTTTATATATCTGACACAGAGGTTATGAAAAGAAATATGCAAACACTTATTTACAGCATACGCCAAAAGATTCATAATTCTTAACTCTGTGACTTTTGCACTTCATTCTCGAGGTAAAAAAAGGTCAGTTTTGCAGAATTAATGGAATACAACTGAACAGCAATTAAAAGGGGACTTCACATTCAATTTCTTTTGTTGATATTTTAGATGACTTCAACAGATGATTCAGTATCATTGGATACTGGACAATTATTGTGGCAGTCTATAAATTAAAGCAAATAAGACAACCATCTTTAGTATAGAGAAACAAATCAGTTACTGTTGAATGTAAAAATGTGATGCAAATAGGGATGTATATTAGTTTTAAGCTGGCAAGATTATAATGGTGCAAAGTATGATACCTACATATATTATGTCTCACTTTTAGGTAAGCGTGAAAGTTAGGCAGCCTCAATCTTATGAAAGAGTTAATTTAAGCAATTCAAAAGATTATATATATATATAT